>NC_079439.1:66309072-66469072 GCF_903798145.1 Danio aesculapii
AATGACCATTTCCTGCTAACATTTAAGTGCTGTTGATCGTGTTCTTAAACAGCGCTAATTGTGTTCATGTGTTCAACAGAAATGACTGGGATTTGCCGTGAAGGTCATCAGTTCACCGAACTCACCGCTGTTTACTAAGTGTAAAAACAGAGACAGGGACACTGGAGCATTTTAAAGGCGCGAAGATCAGCTGGTCTGTCTATAAACTGACATACGAGAGATCCACTGATGAATCGATTGATCTTCACAGCTTTAAAACACTCCAGTGTCCCTATATCTGTGGTTGCACTCAGTAAACTGCGGAGTTTGGTGAATTGATGATGTTCGCGGCCAATCACAGTCATTTTTGTTGAGCATGTGAACACAATGGTAAATCAGCACTGTTTAAGAACACGATCAACATCACTTAAACGTTTAAAATTCCAGTACCGATTGGTATCTGTAACACGGGGAGTGACAGAGACAACTGAGGTTTAGGATCCATGTGCAGGTTTATTCAAACTCAGGGAGGCAATGGTCAATTCAGGTGCAAACAGATGTATGAAGGCAGTCCAGAATCGTAATCAAACACAGGCGAGAGGTCAGAAGGCAGGCGGCAGACAAGGATAACTAGGTAAACAAGGCTAGGGTAAACACACGGAGAAACAAGACTAAGGAAACGCGTTGTAATGTCACTTTACAGTAAAACAAGACTCGGTAATGGAAGTGAGAGTGTGTGCTGTATAAATAGTGTGTGTAATCAGTCTTTGACAATCCTCAGCTGGTGCAAGTGTAATCAGTCAAAATGAGGAAGCATGTGTGTTTGTGAACGGAGTGCATGTATGAAAATGTAGTCCATGAATGGCGGATTTGTAGTCCATGGGTTATTGTGAGGGTGAGTGCTTACCAGCGACCTCTGGTGGTTAGAGATCGCTGGTAATCATGACAGTATCGAATTCCAGTATCTAATAATATTTTAAAATATTTTTTTTTTAAATGAAAAACTGCTTTTATTCTAGCCGAAATAAAACAAAAAGACATTCTCCAGAAGAAAAAATATTATCTGACATACTGTGAAAAATTCTTTGCCCTCTTAAACATAATTTGGGAAATATTTGAAAAAGAAAAAAAAATGAACACGAGGGCTAATAATATTGACTTGAAAAAAATTTGGAACAAAAACTGACAACTTTAGTTTAAATTATTCATATTTTGCTGCCAAATGATACGCAAGTTCGACAAAGCTTTAAAAATTCAAAGCAAGAGCCAAGAGTCAGAGCTAAGCCTACTTGTCAAGGCAGCGCTGTTATTTATATATGACCCACCTGGGGTTCACTATGAGTGGGGCTCTTATTCATCGCTCATCCTGCTGAGCACACACAAACCGCCCATATGGAGACACTTACAAGAAGCTCATGTACAGATTTCCACTTTGCTTTTTTTATGTCTGGTCAGGTTTTGCACATGTGGCGGTGGTTAGTGATCAGAAGAGATTGAGAGAGGAGTATCAAGAAAGCTATCAGGTTACATATTGGTTAATCTCTCACGTTCCCTTTCAGTCTTCCAGCAGGCACTGGTGTGGGCAGACGCACGTGGTGGTTGTCACTTTCCGCCTCATATATTTGAGAATGGCTGATTTATGGTGGAGTTCCCTGACCTGGCTCAAAGGAGGCCCCTGCTAATGTTTACCCACGCTCTTGAGGGAATATCTTTGCCAGGCCTTGCTTCTTGAAAATGTTTAAAGTGAGTTTTTTTAGCATTGGCATTGCAAAGAACTGAATTGTACACTCAACAAGAATGTAAACGCTTTGTTTTTGCTCCCATTTTTCATGAGCTGAACTTAAGATGCAAAACTATTTCTATGTACGCAAAAGGTATTTCAGAGGTGGCCACAGTGGAATGAACTGCCAACTATTCCACACTCATTCACATATACAAACACTCATACACTACAGCCAATTTAGTTTATTCAATTCACCTGTAGCACATGTCTTTGGACTATGGGGGAAACCAGAGCACAAGGAGGAAACCCACATGAACACGGAGAGAAAACGCAAACTTTAAACAGAAATACCAACTTGCCCAGCCGGGACTCGAACCAGCGACCTTTTTGCTGTGAGAAGACAGTGCTAACCACTGAGCCACCATGCCGCCTGCATCACTATTCTTTTGTCTAACAATTCTGAATCAATTCTTAAGCGTTCAGAATCGATTCTGTAGTCAAATGAGACTTCTGTTGGCACAAGTTCTAAACAGAAAAAAGCGTTGATAGGTGCACATACGCATAATGCCAAATTCACTTCATTCAAACAGATGAATAATTACAGTCATGGTGCTTCTGATCCGTTCAGGACACTGTTCAAATTCTTTTTGCACCTAAAAAGTGAAACCTTGAGTTGTTATAGACATATTGATGTGGTCCCTCACACTTATCCAGTGTGCCAATGGCTTCATAATCACTAAGGGGCCGATCACACGTAACGCACTTTATGCGTTGAGGAGCGCCTTATTTAAATGGTTTACTAATGGCCACGAACGTTTTGCGGGCTGCTTATGGACTTGTGCGTCTCGCATTTTAACCACCTGCTGCGCCTCGTGTTTTTACCCCTGCATGCGCTTGTAGTTGAAAAAAAGACAACTCTGAAGCCTGAAGCGTGACCTGTCTTGCACTTAGCCATGCATATATACTTCTGCACGCTGCGTGTGTTGTTCTGCAATAACACTTCCGAAACGCTAGCTGGCAGTAGGCGTTATGTTCCTCTGTGTCGAGTTTCTTCGCTAATGTTTAGTTCTTTTCTGAACGATACCTTAATGTATAAGTTGCACCAATTCACTCATTTTGAGGCTGGAATCGGCAGATGTGCAACAATTTTAATCATAAGGTAAACACAAAATCAGTCTCCATCCGGAGCTCCTTCACGGGACTCCACACTTGTAAACACTTGCTGTATCGGGCTTGTGTGGCATTCAGCTCCACCCACACTCGTCAGCACTACCAAGCCGACTGATCACAGACCTTGCGCTACGCGTCGTTGCGACGTGTAGTTACATTTTTTGAGAGGTGCACATCAGTGTCGGTGACCAATTTTATCCTCCTTACACTGGCTGCCTGTTAAGTTTCGTATTGAATTTAAAATATTGCTTCTTACATATAAAGCTTTAAATAATCTAGCTCCTGTTTATCTAACCAATCTTCTGTCTCGCTACAATCCAACTCGCTCTTTAAGGTCTCAAAACTTAGGGCTTCTGGTAGTACCTGGAAAAGCAAAGTCGAGTAAAGGAGGTCGAGCCTTCTCATTTATAGCTCCTAAACTCTGGAATAGCCTTCCTGATAACGTCCGAGGCTCAGACACACTCTCCCAATTCAAAACTAGATTAAAGACCTATCTGTTCAGGGCTTCCACACAGGATCTGCATCTAGTTTATATACACTATGAACAGCAGCTACGCTAATTATTTTCTTTATTCTCCATTTCCACCTGGGGATACTCTTCCCGAGGCCCTCAGACTATGCAGAGTCACTGATTCGATGATCCCAAGGTTTCCATTTCCTGGACCAGGCCGTATCCTGAGCAGCTACTGTGATGGTCATGGAAGAGTGGAGAACATGAGACTGATTCCTGTGACGCTCCGGAGACAGACAAGTCTTCGCTGAGGCCAGCTTCCAGCCTCCGCCACTGAGACTGCAGCTCTGCACAAGACGTTTGGCCAGCGGATAAATTAAAATGGTCGTGCCCAACTGAGCCTGGTTTCTCTCAAGGTTTCCGCCATTAGTGAAGTTTTTTTTCCCTCTCCGCTGTCGCCACTGGCTTGCATGGTTCGGGATCTATAGAGCTGCGCATCGTTGGATTTGCTCTTCAGTATTTGGACTCTCAGTAGTGATTATTAAACCACACTGAACTGAGCTAAACTGAACTGAACTTAAACACTACAAACTGAACTACACTGTTCCAATTTACTATGACCTTTTATGTGAAGCTGCTTTGACACAATCTACATTGTATAAGCGCTATACAAATAAAGGTGAATTGAATTGAATTGATGGCCACGGTAAGGGCTATACGACCATTATTATTCTCCAATCAAATGAAAGCAGAAGCGGGGTTTCCGTTGAGGCGCCTGCAATGTTTGTGTTGTCAAGACGACTTTTGAAGATGGAAGACAGACTTGTGGTTGCTGTTTTGAGTTAAAGAAGCATGATTATTGCACAGGTGTGCCTTAGGCTGGCCACAATAAAAGGCCACTCTAGATTTCAGAGATAAGGCGAGTTTTGAGGCAGCATGCAAATTGGCATGCTGACTGCAGGAATGTCCACCAGAGTTGTTGCCTATGAACTAAATGTTCATTTCTCTATTCTCCAAAGATTTTTCACAGAAACTGGCAGTACATTCAACTGGTCTGCACAAGACCTCCACATCTAGCATCTTCACCTCTAAGATGGTCTGAGATCAGCCACCCGGACAGCTGCTGAAAAATCAGGATTGTATAACCAAACAATTTCTGCACAAACTTTCAGAAACCATCTTAGGAAGGCTCATTTGCATGCTGGTCATCCTCATCGGGAACTGTTGAGAACTGATTTGAGGCAATTGCTCACATTTGACATGAGACATTTATTATCTGATTCAAAACAACAACCACTTTGCTGAATGTGTAAATCTTTGCTAATGAGTGAGTTTGGCTCACATTGCATCAAATGCTTCGATTTTTTATTTGTATTTAAATTTTAAAGAATAGCAGAGATTATAAGGATAATCACAATATTGATAAATTCACTTAGTCTGAAAACTTATCAAAGATAGATCAAAGATTTGTTTGTTCATGTGCCATTATTGTTATAATTATGATGATGTGGACTCCCTAATTCTTTTATATTTATATCTTTATCATTAGAGTTAACATCTCTGGTGTTCTCCAATCTTAAGCCTTCAAAACACAAATAGCAAACTATTTAATAATTGGGAAATATCAGCAAAACATAAATACCAGGTGTCTTATAGAATATCCTTGGTACTTTGTTGCATTTAGTGCAATGGTATGGGATCCCAAGGCTCCTGACCATCCAATCTGGAGAGCTTAAGATCCAGTGAGCACCGGTGAGGCTTTAAATGCCTTTAATAAGACTGCTACAAAGGGTCCTTTCTTTAGCTCCACAGATTGAGTTCCCATAGTCCAGCCTTCAGGGGCCTCTCTAAAGGGCAGACGCATAGGCCAGGGCAGGTATCTGACACACAAAACATCTAGATTTCCACCCAGGGAAGTCTCTTTGAATCTCTGACTAACTGATATGGCATTGTCTCGCTCTTTCTTTCAATCTCAATTACAACCTCACTGAGGAAACAGAGCCATTTCTACAAGGTACTTACTCATCCTGCTGATCAGTTTGTAACAAAGAAAGACTTCACTGAGTTACAGGGTTATTGTAGTTTAGCATTTTTATTTCAACACTATTTTTACATTTGCTGTACATTTCAGTTTAGTTTTAGTTCATTTTATTGATTGTTTTGTTAGTTTTGTAATCGTTATTTTTTTTTAAACATTTCTGTTTCGTTTTTTATATTTGGTTTCAGTTTTAATTTGAGTAATTCTAGTTTAGTAGAGTTAACACATCCTGTTTGGATCAAAGTAAAGTTTAGTGTTTAGTGAGGGGATGGCATGGTGGCTCAGTGGTTAGCAATGTCGCCCTACAGCAACAAGATCTCTAATTCGAGTCCCGGCTGGACCAGTTGGCATTTCTGTGTGAAGTTGCATGTTCTCCCCATGTTTACGTGGGTTTTCTCCAGGTGCTCCAGTCTCCCCCACAGTTTCCAAAGACATGCAATATAGGTGAATTGTGTAAAACAAAACAGATAAATTGGGTTTAGTGCATGAGTGTGTGTGTGTGTGTGTGAGAGTGAGTGTGTATGGGTGTTTCCCAGTACTGGGTTGCAGCTGGAAGGACATCCGCTGTGTAAAACATTTGCTGGAATAGTTGGTGGTTCATTCCGCTGTGGCGACTCCTGATAAAAAAGGGACTAAAGGCTGATTAATACTTCTGCATCAAGCACATGCGTACGCTCCGGCACAGCCTTCATGCAGGTGCACACTTCTTACCGTAGCTGATGCCGACGCTGATGCACACCTTTCAAAAAATGTAACTACACGTCGCAACGACGCAAAAGGCCCCTACTGGCCCAAATCTATCACCCGATAACCACTGATAACGGCCATTCAATCGAGTGATAACATTCGAATTGGCAAAAAAAACACCCCTACTCTAGCGCTAAATACTCTGAGCACAAACAGGTTACTTTGTATAACTAGCACTTCTTGTGTATATTGACTCTTCTTGTTGAATCACTGAATGCCTCCTCAAATGTAATTCCCTTTGGACAAAAGCATCTGCGAAATGACTGAATGTAAACGTATAGGTTTTAGACCCTGATATGGGTCATAAGGGTTTAGTAGTAACTAAGCTCAGCCATTAATCATAGACTACTATCAGTTCCATGCCCTGAGATCCACTAAAAAATGAATGATACATACAGGCATAAATTCTATGAAATATTTAAAACACATGGACTAGTAAACCCACTAGTTTGCTTTAAAATGTTTTAAGCCCATCTTAGTCACTAAAAAGAACATGTTATTCTGGTATCCTAGTAAAATTGCTGTAACAATTTGAGTGGTATTGAAACTGAAACACGGTGGTTTACTGTGCAACTGCCAGTAATGAGCAATGTCCTAATGCCAATTTGATCACCTTTAAATCCACATCTGGCAGACAAAAACAACCATTTATATAACATGCAGGGAAATATTAGGCAGACTTGGATGAAGTTAGATCACTTAAGCTAGGGCTAAGAAGAATAGACATGAGAAAGTAAGTGAAAGATTGTGACACACTTACCCGTGGACCTCTCTTTCCCGGTAATCCTGGCTGGCCCGGAGGTCCTGGTGGTCCCTGAAAGAGAAGAAGGAAGGGAAAATCATGACAAAAAGGCTCATTTAGTGTTAAATATCTACCTGCTGACACTGAAAGAGCTCTCAAACAAGACAGTAATCCCCTTATTGGATAAAGGCAGTGGCTCTGTTTCCATCCACCTATTGTTATTATGCGAATTGTAGGATGTGCTGTGACACAATTATAGCTGATAGAAATGCCAAGATGCCCATACATTCCAATTATTAATGAATTTGAATCTAATCTGATGTACTTAATTATGAAAACACATTTACTGTTAAGTGACCACTAAGTCAATTTTAGCCAGCAACTCATTCATTCATTTTCCTCCGGGTTAGTCCCTTTATTTATCAAGGGTCGCCACAGCGGAATGAACCGCTAACTTATCCAGCATATGTTTTACACAGCGGATGCCCTTTCAGACATTGCCCATGCTGCTGAGAGCAACATTTAAAGACTTTTCGGCGATAATTTAATACACTCAGGCCTGTCACGATATCTGTTTTTTGTTGTACAATATATTGCACCAAAATGTATTGTGATAAATGATATTATTGTCATCTTAAGACCATTTTATGCCACTCATTAATGCCAGAATGACAATATAATAGCATCACAATGCAAGTACACATCATATTTTATTCTTACACCCAAAAAGTTGAGGTAACTCAAACCATTTGAGGAAACCGATTGCAACTAACCATTGAAATTCAATAACTAATCCTTATGAGTACTGTGAACTTAATCCATTTGAGTAAACGAAGCTATTTGAGCACAGTAAAACCCGATAAATGAAGGGAACTTAATCCAACTGAGTACTGTACAACCCAATAAGTTGAGGCAACTCAAACCATTTGAGGAAACCGATTGCTACAAACCATTTGAGTAAAAAAATAATCTATATGAGTACTGTGAACTTAATCAATTTGAGCTGAAGTAATGAGGTATTTAATTTACTCATTAACTTCAAGACTGACTTCAAAACTCTTTTCAAATGAGTAGAATTAACTTTCAGTCAATTTTGAGTTAACTAAACTCATTTTATTTGATAACGTTGACTGTTGGGTTAAACAGTGTAAGAATATTTCATTTAATTATAGTCATTTTAACTATTTAATAATTAGGCTTTGGAATCAGGATGTGAAAACTAATATCCTAAATAAATAATAATAAATGTTAACAAAAGTGCAAGGCAAAAAGTAACAGAGGCTGAATATACCAGATCTAATTTCAGTTGTCAGACACCCACATGAAAATATACTATAGTAATTTATAGTAAATACTAAAATGTTTTTTTAACCATACTGACACTGACATCTCCAATAGAGGTAGAGATGTTGCACAATCAGCTAAAATTTTGCTAGAATTGGTTTTTATGTATGGGCGATAAATATTGCATTACCAAAAATGATTGAGATCATGTGTTGTGCGATAAGTCGATATATATTGATTGACTTTGATGATTGAAGTAAACTTTTTTTTGGTTGAATCAAATAAATTTTTTCTAGACGTTTTAACTTACATCAACAGGGTATATGCAGGAATCCTAAAAGTAATTTCAATAACTTCTTAAGACTTTTTAAAGACCTTTCAGAATATTTTAAGACTTCATCGCCACTTCAAGTTCGAATCAGTATCAAACCTTTAACTTAATAAACAGTTGTCAATATACAGTTGTAGTTAAATAAATCAATTTAGCACAACCGTGCAACAGAACTCAGATAGGCTCGGATTAAACAAATCTTGAACGAATAAATTATGAGGTTGTTTTCAGCCACTGTTTAAACTCGTCTTACTCCAACTAGGAGTATGCAAACGTACATTTTCCCATTTTGCTGTCTGTTACATGTGGAGAGCATCATATCACCTTCCCGCATTTGTCAGCCAGCACCAATTGCGTAGATCAAGCACACTGTTGTTAATATTAAGAGAAAAATAAAGATATTTATGCTTTTTTGGAGTCTAACACTTTGAATAACACTTGAAGACCTTGTAAAAACACAACTAAGACTTTTATTACCTTATAATTGATTTATCAACTTTTAATACTTTTTAAGACCCAACGGACTCCCTGATCAATCAAAATGACTAAAAATGTTACGTTAAACTTAGTAGAGTTTTAATTTAGTTGAAACCTGACTGTTTTTACATTTTTACAGTGTATTTAGACATTTTTAATAATTAATATTTACTATTTTTGTTAGGATTAAAAAGAGGTTTGAAACTAGAGACTAAATAGATTATGGCTTCAATTTATTTATTTATTGATTTATTTCTGAATGATACAATACTGTAAAATCATTCAAATACCAAATTGTATCATTCAAATCATTTAACATTCTGCTTCTTCAACAGACATTTAACTGACTATAAGAAACTTTGCAAGTACATGTCAATTTACACTAACCCTTAACCCCAACCTAACAGTCTACTTCTAATCTAATGAGAATTAGTTGGCATGTAGATGCAATGAAACAACAACAAAAAAAATTAAGGGACCATCAAAATAAAAGGATACCATTAGTTTTTACAAATTTAAGGGATTTGAACACAAAACAATTAAGTTGTCCCCCCCAAAAATTTGATTCCGCTAACTTTGAATAAACAGCTAGCATCATTTTTTAAGTGAATGACCAACACAATCTTACAGCAGCTCGTAACTTTGATTTAGTGGCTATTTCGTATGAATTCATACATTCTCATTCGTACATTTTAGTTTGAAGATTTACTGAAAACAGATTGTTTCATCCCCCAATGCGTCATCCCCTGTTCATCCCCCAATTACGGTTGAGTTTAGGGGTGGGGTTGGGTGCCAAGCCTACCTTTTAAAATCGTGCATTTGCATATGACTGAACTCAAATTGGTATGAATTAGCCACTAAACTGACAAAACATAAAATACTTAAGTTTCCTCATGAGATCAGGCGGAATGACACAGATTTTGTACCTTTATTTCTAAGAGTGTAGAGTACAGAATGGCTCTTTAATGGATTATATTGAAAATTATGTAGAAAATAATTTTTAACCATCATCGAAAAGAACAGAGTCTCCTTTAATTGTATGTAAACATCACATCCTTTGGATTTTTGCAGCAATGATGAGTCCTTCACATAAAGTCATTCTTTAACAGACTTTCATAGATTGCAGTAAGCCTCAGTTTTGTCAAGCTCTTCAAACATCAACAGTAAAACGGCACGTTTGAGCTCAAATAAATGGTTTTATTCAGTAGTATTTTAAAACGTTTCACACTGAAAACAAGAATAGGCAGTACTTTTCTTTTTAAAAGTTATCTTTAAAATAGAATTAGGCTTCCAATGTTTTGAATTAACCATGTTTATACTGCAGGACTTTTTGGCTGTTTCAGTCATTGGTTCCCTTATTAAATCTGCACATCATCTAGCTTGGGTTGTCAATTACACACTTAAATTATTATTACGTTTAACAATTAGTCACTGCTCAAATTACAATTAAATAAATAAATCGGATATTACGGCTCAGTGGTTAGCACTGTCGCCTCACAGCAAGATGGACTCTAGTTTGAGTCCCAGGTGGGCCAGTTGCCGTTGCTGGAATAGTTGGCGGTTCATTACACTGTGGCGACCCCTGATAAATACTAAAGACTAAGCCAAAAGAAAATGAATGAATGAATGAAATCAGATATCATGGCAAGGTGGCTCAGTGGTTAGCACTGTCGCCTCACAGCAAGAAGGTCACTGGTTTGAGTCCCGGCTGGGCGATTTGGCAGTTCTGCATGGAGTTTGCATGTTCTCCCCGTTTTGGCGCGGGTTTCCTCCGGGTGCTCCGGTTTCCCCCACAGTCCAAAGACATGCGCTACAGGTGAATTGGATAAACTAAATTGGCCATAGTGTGTGTGAATTTGAGAGTGTATGGGTGTTTCCCAGTACTGGGTTGCAGCTGGAAGGGCATCCGCTGCATAAAGAATATGCTGGATAAGTTGGTGGTTCATTCCGCTGTGGCAACCCCTGATTAAGAAGAGACTAAGCCGAAGAAAAAAGTATCCAGGATTTCATCTGCATGTGGCAAGTATTATACAAAAATAATAATTAAAAAAACTAAACTTAAGCTTTTATATTAGTATCTCTCCTTCTAGTTTGATCACAAATGTCTGTCATTTTGAGAAAAGCATTTCAATCATTACTAAAATTAGTTTTAATAACATTTACCAGCAAGATGAGTTTAGACTTTGGTCCAATCCCAATTCTACCCCTTAGCCGTAGGGCTAAGGGAAAGGGGTAGATAGCCCTTCGAACAAAGATTTTTCAGGACCACACTCGAAACGAATGGGTAAGAAAATCTCCCAGAATACACCAGCCACACAGCAGGATAGCTGCACCCGGAAGTAAGGACATCCACAAATGAGTATTTTTTTTGTCATTATTACGAATTTGTACAACAAACAGGCACATGTTTTAATGTATTCATGACCGTGTTCGTGTTTTACTGTCACGTTTAAAAAAACGCTAAAATAAAAAATGCTAAATTTGGCGGTCTATAATCCCTAATAATAACTCAGTCAATAAAAACAGTCCCACAACATACCTACGTTCCAGGGGCCGGGTGTTGCGTTGCAAAACCGCCCAAATTTTCACTACCCGCCTATGTCCTTTTTAACTAGTAAACATAAAATCAAAACCGCCCAATTGGCAATATGACAACACTGCATATGAAGCAAGGGATTGCGATGGCATCTGATGACATGTGCAGGTGCTGTAGTGCTGTCCCAATTCTTAGGGGTAAATTTTGAAGCCCTTCCCCTTCACACTCGGTTTTAAGGACCAAGGGGTAGGGGTACAAAAATAGAATTGGGATTGGGTCTTAGCCTTCCATTAGTGAAAAAATGTGTAGGTTCCCATCCAAGTGGTGCACACATAAAGAGAACAACTTTGAGCGAATGGAAAGCGCTGCTTACAAATAAATTCTGCAAGACAATTCCTGGCAATGTTCGCACCACCTGTAGACCTGGCAGGATCCCACATACTCAAACATAGCCCGATGCTGCCAGGATGTTTGCAGACATCCTGTTTCTTCTCATTTTAAAAGGAACACTCGCTAATAAACGATAATTTATTAGCTACACTTTTCAGAAACTCTAAATGAACATGAATAAATTGACTCGTGTAGTTTTTGTGCAATAAACTGAGCCGTCTCACTTAACATCACTATAACCATTAAGGATCCAAGGAGTAAGATCAACATAATAAACCAAGAGATATTGTGTACTTTGATATGAATGACATTAATATGGTCATTTTGGAGCCCAGAGAGAGTAGGAAAGAGCCCTACTGAGCCACGGACTCGTTCTCTTCCACGTGGCAAATATCCTGAATGAAAGCAATCTCTCTTTCCTCCGAGAAGGAATGAAAAGATTAGAAAAGGAGGAAACAAGGCCTTTTATAGTGGTTGCTTGAGGGGGATCTCTTCTGAAAATGCACAGTGTAGTCTGTATGACAGCCATACTGAACGGCACATCTGGTTGTTGTTTGTTGTTGGAGAGTTCTGGGCTTCGCTGATACTGTATACAATAATGTAATCCACTGCATACTGCTATTAAATGAGGTAGGCAGACTTTCAAGCAAATATTAGGTCACGTTCGGTAGCACAAAATGTATGGAGCATTTTAGAGCCAGACAGAAAACTTACGATGAAATGAGAATAGTTTGAATCTCTATATTTAGAATATAGTTAGTTAAATAGACTTAACATTCATTTAGTTGTTCATCTGTAGAAAATCTGTTTAAATTAAAGCAGTTGAACTAGGGCTGCAACTAACGATTATTTTAATAATCGATTAATCTGACGATTATTTATTTATTTATTTATTATAATAAATCGATGAATCGGATAAAAAAAAGGCATTCATTTCCAACCCTTTATCCAAAAACAGAACTAAATTTTAAAAAGTGCGCACACGTGTTGTCATTGAACTTCCCTGAGCTGTTATATTAATAATAATAAAATTTAAAAACAAAAAAATAAAAAAATAAAAAATTTGTTTTGTCCTGTTTGTAATCCATAAATCTAAAAAATCTGAAATCAAGACACATGCTAGACCCATGAAATAGCATAAGAAATAATGTTTTATTTTCTGAAAAAAAGAACCACCTCAAAATTAAGTGATTGTTTGTTCAAAACTAGCTAAATTAATTGCCAATGGGGTAATAAAAATCTCCATGTTTACTTGCAGTCGCGCGCATGCCTCATTCGTAAAAGCAGAACACGCAGGATTCAGCACGTAACTTCATCAGTTACTCCCAAAATGCATGCAAGCAAGTAGCTGGCCAGCTGGAAGAAGGATAGATTGAACTTTATTGTTACTTTCACTGCGTGTATCTGATATGAATAATACACATCGGCAAATTATATTTGAATGGCTTGTTAGACTTCCATAGACTTTCTTGTGTAGTTTAAAAACTCTAAATGTATTGTTTTACTAGTACTTGTGTGTATTTACATGTGTAAAATAAGCATTAGGGGGTTAAAAACACTGCAGAATTGTGATAATATGACACGTCTTTCTCTGGCTCAGCAGTTTGAATTTTTCACATCATGCTTGTCAATCTGGATAACAAGTAAACACCACCACCAGTGACATTACGTTCCTCACTTCAAAACGGAACAAAAGCAGGATTCTGTAGTGATTTACCCTGCTCTTGCTCCCTTCCTCGGCATGTATCTTTCCTCTAACGTTACCTCCGCTTGAGTAAATGTAAATGTCAAATTTCAAAATCAGATGAAATGAAAATAGCTTAAATTGTTTATATTTAGAATATAGTTAGTTAAATAGACCTAAACATTCATTAAGTTGTTAAACATGAGATGATGTTTAAATTTAAGCACTGTGAGGCAGATTGGCACCACACACTGTGTTCATCCAAATTCAATACTGTCTGGAAGATTTTTAGAAAATCTGCTTATTTTTACAACTCCCAGTTGAACAGTTGAATTTTACCGTTGTTGAACCATTTAGCCATTCTCTGGGTCTGGTATTTTTAGCTCAGCTTAGCATAAATCATTTAATCTGATTATATTAAATGATTTGATTGATTGACATCAACATTGATATATATTAACAATGATTTATATGAACAATGATTTATATTATTGATTGATTGACAATTATTTATTTCAGTCATTGATAATGATTTATGATTTATCAGCCAATCTCTAGGTCTGGCGGGAGCATTTTTAGCTTAGCTTAGCATAAATCACTGAATTGGATTACACCATTAGCATCTCTCTAAAAATACTTTGGTGAATCAAATATGGCTCTTCTATGGTTCTCCACTTTTGGAAGAGTTAATCACAATCGTGTAGACCAACGCTGAAGATATGACTTAATATCTTGCACAATTTTGCTTCTCAAGTGAGTTTATTTCATACTAAGGATGTTTAGATATGTTTAGTGGAAAACAAGACAAACTGCAGATTTTTTTACACCGTGTGTCCTCTCACCCTCTGGCTTGTGACCTCATTCTTTAACTACAAGGGAAAAAGTGTGTAAGCATCGCACGTCCAAAAAAACCCACCGGCCTGTAATGCCTTTTCAAAGGATTTTATAAACTAGGCTTAAGCCCAAGACCACCAAATGCTCAAAGGCAACAATGATGACACCATTTTCCAGCCTTCACCCAACAGTTGCACCCAGACAAGGTTGTTTAACTGGTAAAAGATGTAGTTGGGTAGTGTGTGGCGCATTACGCACTGAACTCTTTAAAAGCTAATGGAAACCAAATGAAAACGAACCCATATTATTGCAATGCAACAGTCAGCACTTACATATAACACATGAAGCTAGACGACAAGGCCATGGTACAGAAAACACATGGCCTCAGCCAATAATTCACATTTCACCATTCTTCAAAATAAGCAAAGCAGCACACTTGCCATCTGGCCACCATAAGACACTGTTTAAAAAGAACCAAAACGGTCTTCATAGCAGTGCGAGTGGTCTGCTGCAGGCCGAACACCTTGTTGTTATGCTGTGGTAACCTGACTCAGCTTTTGAGTGTTTCAACAACAAATCTGCACATTCTCTCAAATAAGCAATGAAAATCTAGCCAGAATAACATTTCACTCTGAAAGAAATTGATCATTTTACTAGGTCGAGAGACAAACTAAGAGCGCACTGTTATAAAAAAAAAAGTCAAATTTTCTAGTATTTTTAAGAATCTTAAGGTATCACTAGGGCTGGGCGATATTGCAAAAAAAAGATCACGATATCATGTTTCGTATCATTCGATATCGATAATTATTGCATTTTTTTAACAATCCATTTAGGAATATTAGGATTTATTTAACCACTTTATTTTCATTTACCAACATTACTAAAGGCAAATAGTTTTAATAGTCAAAAACTAAAATATTTAAACTATAGGTGGGCGTAGATTAATTTTTTTAATCTAGATTAATAATGGCTCATTTGAATTCTGCTTTTGATGTACGTACAATCAGAAAATGCTGCTTCTCAATGCCAAGTTCACAGAGCCCTGACGGTGTGTATGTACTTTGAGTATGTTTACATGGGCAACAAAACTTCAATACGATTTTAATATGAATACTCTGATTAAGAGTCTACCATGTAAACAGAGATTTTAAATTACCTTAATGTGACTAGTCATAACTGAACTAAACAGAAATGGAATTAAGACATGTGGAGTGTGCAGATATTAGTGGCATTACTGAAGTAAACACTGCAATCAAACTATTACCGTCATGTAGGACTTTTCGTCATATTTTCCGACAAGATCCACACAGGTGGCTGTCAGTAAAGGACCGCACACACACACCCACACACACAAATCGCGAAATGCGGAAGTTTTTTTTCTTTCCGTTTGGCGAGCGTTATTACATTTTATAACACTCTCACCAGTCCTTGCTCCTAATTTGCGTCTAATACCCCAGTTTGTCACAACGGCATGAATGAAATGTTCATGAGTTAAAGTGAAACTGCCGAACTGCAGCTAAAGTCAGGCATCTTGCTGATTTGATTCAGAAGGGCACTTGTTTGTCAGACAGCTCACTGGTCAGGTATACATCCGCGCTAAAATATCAAGGTGAAAGTCATCATAGCTTGCGTAGAATAGACCCAGGTCCCAACCCAACTTTGAGAATAGATTAACGGTGAATTTTTTTTATCGCGCGATAAAAGTCTCGCGTTAATGCCGATAACAGCCCACCACTAATTTAAACAAAATATTTGATCTTTTTATAATAAAATAACAAAAGTGTTAAAGAGACTCTTAAACTTGCAATGGTAAAGCGTAAACACTGAACAATTAAAGCAAACTGATATAACTGACACTGATTAACTGATACAGTAAACCTCAAACTCTGTAAACAAAACAAATAATGATAACCAAACATGAGCTTTCAGGTAAAAGAACCAGCCAGCATATTTCAAATACATATTGTAACATTATAAATTGTGAAGTTGAATGACTACATTACCCCCTATGCTAAAAAATCTTTCAGATGGAGTGCTAGTGGCTGGGATGCACAAGAAAAGAAACCAAAAAGCCACTCTGGTGACATCCTTACATCATTTTTTATTTATAATCTCCTCACTGCTGTGACCACCACTCATTTTCCCGTATGTTGTTATTCTGAACTGACGTGACAAGCGCAAGTGCGTGGTTTCATTAACCATTTATAATGGGCTTTGCGCGAGCATTACATGTGCGCCACTTGCACAACATGTGCGCGTTGCTCCCATATGTGCATTGTGCAAGTCATGTGCATCTATTGGAAATGACAAACTTACCCCCTAAGCTTATTATCAGGTAACACTTTATTCAAATTAGCTTAAATCAAGCGAATAGAGGTGGCTCAGTGGTTAGCACTGTTGCCTCACAGCAAACAGTCGCTGGTTTGAGTCCAAGTTGTGCTAGTTGGCATTTCTGTGTGTGGAGTTTGCATGTTCTCCCTGTGTTGGTGTGGGTTTCCTCCTGGTGCTTTCCCCCACAGGACAAAGACATGCGCTATAAGTGAATTGAATAAACTAAATTGGCTCTAGTGTATGAGCGTTTATGGGTGTTTCCCAGTACTGGGTTGCAGCTGGAAGGGCATCTATATGCGTAAAACATATGTTGGAATAGTTCGCGGTTCATTCCACTGTGACAACCTCTGAAATAGAGACTAAGCCAAAGAAAAATGAATGAATGAATCATTAAATTAATAGAGTGAGATTTAACATACTTAAAACCAGCACCGCAGCAGTAAAATATTAACATTTAAGCTGATATCTACCTCTGCTTCAAAAAGAAATATTTATTGTTTATTTATTATTTATAATTTTGATATTGTGGGTTCATTCTGCTGTGGCAACCCCTGATAAATATGGGACTAAGCTAAAGGAAAATGAATGAATGAATGTTAATATTTCAACAAATTCTGCAGCTTAATATCTTATTGTCAGCATGGTTATGTCTTAATTTCCTAAACTTGTGAATAGGACTACAACACTTGTTTTGCTCTTATTTTTTTTTATTATATTTTGGGTATTTAGAGAAGTTTTAGTGTTCAAAAACAAACTCTGTTTTTGAGATTCAAAATGTCAAAATTAAAAATCATTAAATTCAATATGTGGTTGTTGCATTTTTAAAAGTATACGTTTATACATAAATAATACCCTAATTTTACTCAAAATGTCAAATTTAAGAAAGTATTTAATTTTATCCAATTAATCAATTAAAAAAACAAAAAGAAGTACATTTAACTCATAGACATGCAACTCATATAAATGCAACGATTAGCCGATTTCACTATTAACCATGCTTTAATTCATCATGGTTAATTAATCATAAAGGTTTCTCAACACCGCGTTTCTGCATGGAAGAAAACTGCTGCAGCTTAACAAAGATATGAGAACTGTGTGCAGGTTTAAAGTTCCGAGCTTGTCCGAGCTGAAATCTGGAATTTACTAAAACTATGTTAAGGTGCTTTGACAGAATTTACATTGCGAAAAGCGCTATATAAATAAACATGAATTGAATTGAATTAAAATGTACACCGAGACTAATACCCATGTACATTGGATTAAAGGCTGATTTTAGCTATGGCTGAGTCTATTAACTAAGGGCCGTTAACGTCTTATCTTTTGCGTGCGCAAGGTCATTATTTCCAATGGAGGTGCGCGGCTTGCACGTTTATATTGGCAGTGGACCGCGAGCGGCGTGACGCACTCACACTTTCCAGGCGCACCTAGCTGAAAGAATGCTGCGAGTGCATCGTGAGAGACGTGACAAGAACTTACCGGTCAGATTCATACTTTTATGGAATAAACACATTTCTACTCCAAAGAGAAAAAAAAAATACAAAATGAAAAAATCAAACAATTTTTTATAGTTGATCAAAAGTACCTTTTAGACAGAGGTTCAGTAGCCTTTGACTACATTTGTTCTCTTTAAAAAGGAAATACATAGCTAATATGTAGTTTAGATTACCCTAGAAAAATTATTTATTTATTTATTTATTTGTTTATTTATTTATTTGTTTATTTATTTATTTGTTTACTCATGTCATTTATTTTCAGTGTAAAATTATTACTTATGTTTAAATGCCAAAAACGTTAGCCTAGAATTAGACTATTGCTAGTTTTTTATTATTATTTTGTGCTGTATTAATTGGTTACTGAGCAGCAATAAATAACACTTTAAAATAGAAGACGTTTTCATGAGATTTTCTAAACTAGTAGTGTTTTTAAATAAATGAATGCATAATAATCATGATAACCATGAAACCATGATTATTCCTCAGACTATAATTGTACAACCAAAATTTATAATCGTTGCATCCATGCTTATCAATTATCAAAATAATCATTAGTTGCAGCCCTATTATCAAGAAAACATAACTTGTCATAAATCCGTCATAAACATGACTGTTATAAGGCCCTTTTTTCAGCAAAACAAAATTATTTTGTCATTAAAAAAAATCAGTAAAAGTGTCAATAGTCAATTATTTTATAACAGCATCATTATTATATAATGATATTTAATGACAACTTGCTCTGCAAAACAGAGTTTGTTCAATTAATTTTGTGCAACAGACCTCTAGACTAGATCTAGACCTGATGTTAGTTTAACATTCAATAGCTTGACCTCCATCAGTCCAATTTAAACAATACAAATAAGAAAAATGCACAAAAGGGTTTGTATTGCCTCCTGACATACATCACTAAAAATTAACATATCTTTTCAAAGATAAGATATCCTACCGGTAATCCGGGTTCTCCTTTCAGTCCAGATATCTCCAAGAGGGAATACTGGGTCGGTTCCAGGTCAAACGTTTGCAAACCATCCATAGCTGCAGGGGTTACAGATTCAAACAAGGTGGCTTTGGCTTCAAAAAAGGAGGTTTCCTTTGGCAGAGGTCTCTGTGCTGCTAATGTTGTCATCTCTGACACCCTGAATGTACTAGAAAGTTCAGGTGTTGTTGTGGTCGGAATATCTAGTTTGTTTATCTGTTGACTTGTTGGATTGTCAGTGACAGAAATATGGTTCTCTTTTAAAATGTGGGACTTTTTACGTTCTTTTTTTGCTTTCTTCCTGGATCTGTTTTGTTGAGTTGGCTTTGGAGATATTTGTGAAGTCCTATTCCTAATAGAGGCGACATTAGTTTGCGCTGTGGCCTGCAGGGGGAGCTGTAGTGTGGACTGGGTTATCGTTGGTGGCAAAGTGGTTTGGCCTTCATGATTAATATTAATCTCATCTCCTGTTTGTGAAAGATGTCTTTCATTGATATCTGTTACAACTTTAGGGGTCTGAATGGTAGATGTATTACGGTCCAGGGGTAATAGTGGTAGAAGAGGAGGAAGGCTTGGCCGATAAGTATCAGCTTCCCTGCATTGTTTTTTAATGTACTTGCAATAATTGTGAGCTGCCTGAGCAGAGGGATGAATGTCAAACTGGCAGATAGCTCCTTCGAACTGCACTGAGTTCTGGCTCATTTTTCCCAAGCGAAAGAAGCCCTCTGGATCCAGCGTTTCCTCATTTTGAAAATCAAGATTTGCCTGTGCACTTGTATTCCCACATGAAGTATATAAAGTAACCTTTTGGGGTTGGATTTCCAAAGCCAGGTTGTGCCACTGGCCATTGTGAACATCGAAATCAAAATTCACAGAGTTCCTTTGGCCCAGGTAGACTAATATCTGTCCAGGGATGAACTGCACCCCTAGCTGCAGTCTTTTCCTCTTTGTCACAATGGTGAAAAGAAAAGCATTGTTTATGCGATGCGAACACACGCTGAGGATGATAGAGAACGTCAAGCCCAGTGATGCAGGAATGACAGAGCTCACCGGGACGTCAATTCGCGCCCTTGTTGTTAGGATGACTCCTGAATTAATGGGGATGAAGCCTTGAGGTGGTCTTTTCCCAACCAGTCCCAGTCTGTGCAGCACATCCACATCTACAAAAAAAGGAAAAGTCACAAATATTACTGCGATAATCACTATACATAGATGCACTAGCTATATATAAATGTAAAAAAATGTTTGATGTCGCACACTGCACTCAATTTTTAAGGGCTCATTCCTATGCTCTAATCTCTTCAAAGGGACCCTTCGAAGCAATTAGGGCATAGGAATAAGCCTGAATGGAGTTCAGGCTGTGCTCTCGTCCACTTTAAGACAAAAAAACTAGCCTAGTGTGCCATCTGCTGTTAAAAACTAGCCTTAAGCTCCATCTGCTGTTAAAAACTAGCGTAGAGCACCATCTGCTGTTAGAAACTAGCCTAGAGCACCATCTGCTGTTAGAAACTAGCCTAGAGCGCCATCTGCCTTTAAAAACTAGCCTAGAGCACCATCTGCTGTTAGAAACTAGCCTAGAGCACCATCTGCTGATAGCAACTAGCTTAGAGCCCCACCTGCTGTTAGAAACTAGCTAGAGCACTATCTGCTGATAGCAACTAGCCTGGAGTCCCATCTGCTGTTAGAAACAAGCCTAGAGCACCATCTGCTGTTAGACACTAGCCTAGAGCACCATCTGCTGATGGAAACTGGCCTAAAGCACCATCTGCTGTTTAAAACTAGTGTAGAGCACCATCTGCTGTTAGACACTAGCCTAGAGCGCCATCTGCTGATAGAAGCTAGCCTAGAGCACCATCTGCTGTTAAAAGCTAGTGTAGAGTGCCATCTGCTGTTAGAAACTAGCCTAGAGGTCAATTCGCTGTTAAAAACTAGCCTAAAGCGCCATCTGCTGTTAAAAACTAGCCCAGAGCACCATCTGCTGTTAAAAACTAGCCTAGAGCGCCATCTGCTGTTAGAAACTAGCCTAGAGCACGATCTGCGGTTAGAAACTAGCCTAAAGCATCATCTGCTGTTTAAAACTAGTGTAGAGTGCCATCTGCAGTTAAAAACTAGCCTAGAGCGCCATCAGCTGTTAGAAACTAGCCTAGAGCACCATCTGCTGTTAGAAACTGGCCTAAAGCACTATCTTATGTTTAAAACTAGTGTAGAGCGCTATCTGCTGTTAGAATCTAACCTAGAGCACCATCTGCTGTTAGAAACTAGCTTAGAGCTCCATCTGCTGTTAGAAACTGGCCTAAAGCACCATCTGCTGTTTAAAACTGGTGTAGAGCGCCATCTGCTGTTAGAAACTAGCCTAGAGCACCATATGCTGTTTGAAACCAGCCTAGAGCACCATCTGCTGTTATAAACTAGCCTAGAGCACCATATGCTGTTAAAAACTATCTAAGAGCTAACATAAAATATAAAAAGGAAAGCCACAAATATGACTGCAATAATCGTTATACAATGATGCACTAGCTATATTTCTATCCATCTATTTTTAGGCACATGTTGGAATATCGCTTAATCAAACACTTATTGGAAATTTCAAGATGTGCATAAATTTTGAAAATACACAACAAAAACGAGTGCACAAAATAGTGTAGGCTTGGGTATAATATGTAGACATAGTAGGATAGTCTCCGATAAGAAAAAAATGTGCATAAGCTATGATGGAAACACATTTACTGAATAAATTCCAGCGTGCACATCAAAATAGTCATGCGATTCTGTTTTAACATGTCATGTGATAACAAATATGGGTGCTATGGGATGGCATTAATGGACAAACCATTGTAAAACATCTGAAATGTTGTTTTGGTCATTCTAAAATCCCTCAGCCAACGTTTTGTCATCAAACTGGTTCATTTGTAACAAGGGGGATGCTGGACAACAGAGTTGAGGATCCATGTGCAGTTTATTAAACAGAGAATGGTCTGGCAGGCAACGGTCAAACGGGTACAAACAATATAAAAGAGGCAATCCAGAAGCGTAGTCAAAGTCACAGGCGAGAGGTCAATACAGGCGTCAAACAACATAAACGATAAAACAAGGCAAGGATCAAACACGGAAAGAATTAGACAAAGAAACGCTTTGTGGTGTTACAGACTAACAAGACTCAGCAATGTGTGTGAGAATGTGGGGAGTATATAAAGTCCATTTAATCAGTATATGATTAGTTTCCAGCAGTGTGTGTGCAATCAGGGAGAGACCTGGAACTGCTGTGTGTGTGAGGTGCATGATGGGATTGAAGTCCAAGTTCTGGAACAGATTTGTAGTTCTGCAGTGATCTGCAACTGCTAGATTGCTAATGATTGTCACATCAGTATTATCAAAGTCCCTTTAAGCCAAGTCATTTCACTCGCCTCTTGGGCAGTGTGCACGGGTATTCTGTTTGAATGGGGAAAAACCAAATTCTCCAAAATTGCTTGCCATTAAGCTTACAATTAAATTACATATTAGGAATCGCCAATAAAATTAAAGAACAACTGTCTCTTTAGTTTCATTTGTAAACGTTCAAATCACACAAAATCTGCAGAAACTCACGTCTGGTCCGAGCCCCTCCGCCGGAGAATCCTCAGTCTATAGTGATCGCTGATTGGCTCCTGTAGTAGTGCTTCCTTCATCATATTGACCATTATTCTTTATTTCCCATTCAAAACTATACGAGTGACATGTCTTGTGTATTCTATAATCTTTGGTATTATTACCTCCAGAACTTGGAACTCCAGTTTTAAGAGTCTGCGCTTACAAAAGCCACAGCGCATTCATTGCTTTTCATCTGCATATTCTGAGGCTCAAGTAATTTATTATATAAGAAAAAAGTCCCACAATGATTTCTCCTGCTCCCACTTTTTCCACTTTTGTTTTGATATTTGGCGCCAGTATATCAGGAAGTAACGATTTTGTTCTCTTCGACTCATTGGATTCTTTATTTGCAAATATTATATGCAATATTCCAGTTTTACACATTCCGCGTCTTTAGATTGAAACTAATCTGTCTAAAAAAAGCTTTAGAATCAAAAAGGATGTCATCATAGCTAATTGTAGGTCTGCCGCACACACACAGAGAGACACTGAGCTCATTACAGGAACAGATCGTTAACAAAAGCATATGTCGAACACATGCGGCAAAGGTAATGTTTCATCTGGGGTATTGCTTCACGAAATACTCTGCTGATACTGTTACACGTAGAACAATAACACTGTGTGGGCTTTCTCTAGTAAATGTGAGTTTTACAGATTCATCAGCTCTACTACAAAATCGTTAGAGGTCTGCAATGAATTAGGTCAAGTGAAGCGAGAGGGAGTGTGCATCTCAAACGTCCATATAAGACTTACAGAACCACAAGATACTATTCTGCATTGCCTGAAGCCATTTATTATTTAATACTTTATATACTGGTTCATTACTGTATGTGGATTTAGTTATAAGACTGTGAAAAATATATTCTTTTTAATCTGTACTTTTGTCTTGTTTCACAGTAAATGCAGCTAAACATTCTTTAAAAGCAAGATTGATAGATTGATAAGCAAAACTTCAAAGACAATAAGCATTTTTTTTTGTTCATGCTCATATTTACCTGTGCTGAACAAAGTACTTAAATCAAGTACTTAATTGAGCAAAAATACAGTATCGATGCACTATTAACATTTTAAAGGAGAACATCATATAACCATATTCGTTTTACATTACCTGAAACTGGGTGAAGAAGATGCATGTTAATGAGATAAATTAGCATGTTTTAGCATTACACTAATGTAAATTTTTTATAGTACCAAGCTAAAACAATGCAAATGCATCTTTAGCTTGACATGTTTTTGTGATTCATGGCTCTTCTCTGACAATTTCTGATGTTGAGAAGTTTAAAGGTGCTGTATGTAAGTTTTTGACTCTTCTTAGGCATAAAAATACCATGATATGTTTGCAGATATTTAAGAAACATGCTAAGTGAACATTCTTGTTTATCTGAAAAACAATGCTGAAGTCAGATATTCTGCTTTGAAAATGCGAGTTACGTGCCGGAATGTCTGTCTGACTATATTCCAGCACTCCGGGTTGCCTTGATGGAAAACCGTAAATTTCATTCATTAAGTCCGAAAGGCTCTCAAAGTATGCGTCCGTGACCGAAATGCGACCTCCAATGGACAGTAACAGCTTCCAAAATGAGATGCAGATTCAGAGTTCCAGACGTGGTGGTTATTAATAGGGTATATGCCGAAGCATGCTAATAGGACTTTTAATTTGCCAGTAACCTGGGTTAATCGTTTCCGGTAAAGAGTATGCCAATGCAAATTCGGCGCGTTTAAGGTCTGTTTTCTTTAAAAATCAGCGATCTCCACTGCCTGAGTGATATCCGATATAAAGTGGGTCTCAGATTGTACCAGAAGCACTGCATTAAATTACATTTTTCCCTCCATGTCTTTATAATATGAGCATTTATTTTACCCCAGTATAATCAATGGAGCTTCTGCGCTAGCCTGCCGATTCTGACGGGTGCGAGTAAACAGTTTTGGGCTCATTTTACGCTTGAGCAACTAAATGAATGCCAAAGTCTGTTTAACTGATTGTATTTGAATTACATTACAACATTAATGCATATACCCTATTAGCAAATAATATAAATATTACAAATGCAAACATTAGGTGAGCAGGTTACATTGTAAACTCGTGTCCTAACAATACACTATGTGATGAGATTTGCAGTGATAAGGAATTTGGCTATTTGCACCAAACGAAACATGACAGAAATTTAAATACGGCCATTCAGAAGCACAGAATAGTGCGCTTACTGCAATCCAACGAAATGGTAAGGTTTATAACCAAATTAATACATATGAAACCTCTTTAACATTATTAAATGTACATGTTAAATCATGGATGTTGGTGTGTCACAGTTCTAAAGTTCAACTTCAAACTGTTTATTTTATTTTCAAGATCTGAGGTTAACTTTCTGCTGCCGTTTTCAGAAGTATGGCAATAAATGTCATGTAAATGGCATCCAAACTCACATTATTTGCATTTAACACTGAATAAAGCACATGAGGTGTACCTGAGGTAACCATTGTCAGTTTATCCTGTTGTTCAGCGGCAAGAAACAGGAGTCGTTTCTTAAATATAAATTTCAAGTGTTGGTTGGACAAACACTATATGGAAAATATTTATTTATTTATTTAAATCAGCCTTAAATCAGCCTTTAGGCTTGATAGTCTGGTACACATCTGTTGATAAGGTCAATCTGGCAACCTGGCTTGTGTTTGTTTTGAACTACGCGTGCAATCCCTAGTCCAACCATTGGATGTCAAACTTACATATTTCACCATTAAGAAAGTGAATTTTATTGAGATCTTTAGTAGTTTGAACAATAGAGTGTGTTGTCTAGCTGGTCATGTAAATTACCGTACAAAAAGAGGAAATGAGCTGCCTGTATCTTTTCTGTTAGTTTACTGATTTGCTTATTTTTATCTTACTCGATATTTGGTCCCACTTTATATTAGATGACCTTAACTAATATGTACTTCCACTGAAGTTAGTCATTTTTTACAATGTACTTATTGTGTAAATAAATGTTTTACGATTGTACTTATGATTGATTAAATACCTGCATGTAATAACATCTGAAGTTTAGATGCAAAAACCTCTAACCTGTGTTTGATATTTTTTTCTAAAATTAGCATTTTTCCTTGACTCCAGCGTGTAGGCTCAGTCATTTTACTTTTATAGTAACAAATAAGTTCTTAACATTGTCTTTAAAGTTAAATAACAGAACATAAACATAGCAGGCTGAGAAAAATGATCATTTTAGGAGAATATTATAGATGGCATATAGAGATCATTGCATCTGAACTCTGAGATAAAAACAAAACGCTATTGGCTGTTTTTTTTTAAAGGGGAGGGGCTAATATATGTCCCACCCTCTATTCATTTTTCAGTTGAGATTATGTCAAACATTGAATAAAAATGCACATTTCAAAGCACTTCACAAGACCTTTAAGTACAACAATAAAGTAAAAATACTGTGTCTTGTCCAACACTTAGTTTTACTAACAGCATTTTAGGCTGTTCTTTCACTCTTTTGGTGTGGTTTTGATTAAAACAATAGGCTTCTGAAGTCTTGTAATAAATTTGCTACTTGTTTCTATATTATATTTTAACAGCAAAGTCTGTAGATCCACTGTTACAATAAATAACAATGTTATCCCATGTTATCCCTTTGCTAGCAAGTAAATACAACAAAATGTAATAAATAAAAGCACAACTCAATGGCATTTGTCTTAAGGCTGCACACTTTTTAAAAGTCAGTAATAAGTTTGCAATTAAAAAAAAGCAACAAATAAGAATATGCATCACAAAATCAAATCTAACCCAAACCAGTCCTGACTAAACAAAATACAGCTAAACATTTGCTATTACTAAATATACCCATTGATTTCCAAATGAAAAGCACATGTAAATGGAGTAATTTGCGTGGACTTTTCCCCCCATGTGTAACTTAACAGATGATTTCCTGCAGACTGTGTGGTATTGTTGGGAGAGAGAACTCTGTCTGCAGTGGTGTTGTAAACAAATCTAAAAAGAGTTACTAACACATTGGCCACTTAATTATCCAGAACGTCGGAAAGAGGTGACAGATCATCTCCTGACAAACAGCAGGAAAACAACTGCTCTGGATTTAGAAAATTAATGATCTGAATAATTTTACATAAATCGCATGACACAAAACTCGTACAATAACTCCAGCGACGCACCTCAACAGAACACACAATAAACATCCAAAGGATTGCTTGCAAATAACAGCTAGAAGTGCTGCATGAAAGAGTCCTAAACATCATGAAATTAAATAAGCATGACCTGCTGAGCTGAGGCCAGTGTGAGCCAATTAGGACCAGTTTACGCAATTGAAACTTGCCCACATCTTGATGGTTGTTTTTCAGCTTTTGAACATTGTTATTGCAAATTTATGACCATCCATATCTGTTTTGAAACTGTGCCAATGATAATGTAGAAAGCATCATAAGGGTTTAAAAAAATAGATCTAAAAAAATATGGCTGCCATATTGAAGTATTTTTCCAAACCAACTGACCACTTTGAAAGGCCCGTGAGGAATGATGTGATGGACACTTCAGGCCATTATCCTTTGCCAGGGAAGTGTCTTTTGTCACACACTGCACGCTGTAGGGCTCATCCCTATGCTCTAATCACCTCACAGGGACCCTATCAAATGGATAAGGGCATAGGGATGAGCCCTGCCAAATGGACTCCAGGCTGTGTTTTAGTCCATTTTTAGACAGAAAAATAAAACTAGCCTGGAGTGCCATCTGCTGTTAGAAAGTAGCCTAGAGCACCATCCGCTGTTAAAAACTAGCCTAGAGAGCCATCTGCTGTTAAAAACTAGCCTAGTGCACCATCTGCTGTTAGAAATTCGCCTAGAGTGCCATCTGCTGTTAAAAACTCCCTAAGAGTGCCATCTGCTGTTTAAAATGTGGCTTAGAGCACCATCAGCTGTTAGAAACTAGCCTAGAGCACCATCTGCTGTTAGAAACTAGCCGAAAGCGCCATCTGCTGTAAGAAACTAGCCTAGAACACCATCCACTGTTAGAAACTAGCATAGAGCACCATCTGCTAATAAAAACTAGCCTAGAGCACCATCTGCTGTTAGAAACTAGCCAAGAGCGCTATCTGCTGTTAGAAACTAGCCGAGAGCGCCATCTGCTGTAAGAAACTAGCCTAAAACACCATCCACTGTTAGAAACTAGCCTAGAGCACCATCTGCTATTAAAAACTAGCCTAGAGCGCCATCTGCTGTTAGAAACTAGCCTAGAGCGTCATCTGTTATTAGAAACTAGCCTAGAGTGTCATCTGCTGTTTGGAACTAGCCTAGAGCATCATCTGCTGTTAGAAACTAGCCTAGAGCATCATCTGTTGTTAAAAACTAGCCTAGAGCACCATCTGCTGTTAGAAACTAGCCTAGAGCGTCATCTGGTATTAGAAACTAGCCTAGAGTGTCATCTACTGTTTGAAACTAGCATAGAGCACCATCTGCTAATAAAAACTAGCATAGAGCACCATCTGCTGTTAGAAACTAGCCAAGAGCGCTATCTGCTGTTAGAAACTAGCCGAGAGCGCCATCTGCTGTAAGAAACTAGCCTAGAACACCATCCATTGTTAGAAACTAGCCTAGAGCACCATCTGCTATTAAAAACTAGCCTAGAGCGCTATCTGCTGTTAGAAACTAGCCTAGAGCGTCATCTGTTATTAGAAACTAGCCTAGAGCATCATCTGCTGTTTGGAACTAGCCTAGAGCATCATCTGCTGTTAGAAACTAGCCTAGAGTGTCATCTGTTGTTAAAAACTAGACTAGAGGGCCATCTGCTGTTAAAAACTAGCCAAGAGCGATATCTGATGTCAGAAACTAGCCTAGAGTGATATCTGCTGTTTAAAACTAGTTTAAAGTGCCATCTGCTGTTAGTAACAATCTTAGAATGCCGTCTGCTGTTAGAAACTAGAACGCCATCTGCTGTTAAAAACTGAGCTCGGAATCATTTTAGGAGAGAAGTGCGATGCATTTTCATTAAACAATTTATCACCGCAGCTCCAGCCACAGGTATTCATTTTCTTTTGCCTGTATATGTTTTCTTGACTCTCAAAGTATTGACAGCCACTGACTTGCATTTCACGAATCAACAAGGACCCCAGTTTGAGCTTAAATTTTCTTTTAAAATAGATCATCACCTTGGAAGGCTTGAGAAAATTGACAGCAATTTTTTTTGGGGGGGCGAACTTTCAAAAAGAGTCAAAGGAAGGTCTCCATTGCAGACACTAATGTTCCATTGAGAGATTTTTTTGAAATAGGATAGTAAAATGCGTCGACTGCTTGACTCAGAATCAGTTCCCAGAACCAGACTGAAATCCACCAGAATTCCAGTTGCCCTTGAAATTGATGTCAAGAATGAAACGTCAGTGGAAAGTGCAATGTCATACGCTGGAAATCATATTTCACACTAAAGATAAGAGCAACGGCTGGAGAAGAATTCCAGAAACTCTCCAGCTACGGCTCACAAAGAGGACTTGATCATAAGTCATTCGGTGGATACCCAGAGAAATTTCAGGGGGAGACTGTGCTATACGGAGTGTCTCGCATATGGTAAAAGCCTCAAAGATACACTCAAGAACAAAGGCATCTTTCATGACTTGTTTAAAACACGATAGCTGTTGCATTTCATTAATGTCTGACACAGAAGCACCATATGTTACATGTACATGAATGAGTTAGGCTGAATGTGACGGATGATGTGAACCTCCCACATAAAATCTGTTCCGAGCAGATGTGGGAATTCTAGACACACCTTGAATGAGTAGCAATAAGTTTAGGCTACTTTGTGTCAAACACAAAGCTAAAAACGTCTTTAAAATGTGCACACTCTAGTCTTTCTTTTCATCCATTGATATTTAATTTTAGTGCATACAAAGCACAAAACAGCTATGTTTAAATTCAAAAATGTGAATTATATTTATGTGCTAAACTGGAATATAGCATAAAAGACGTGCGAATAAAGCAGCGTTTCCATCCAATGAGAACAAAGAGAACAAAATCGTCACTTCCTGATAAACTGGTGCCACATATAAAAAATAAAAACGTAATTCGCTGAGGTAGGAGAAGCTTCATCAATCTTTTCCTTATTTAATAAATTACATGCACCTCTGAGGACAGTATGCCGATGCAGACGCTCTTGATTATGGAGGTAATTAATAATAAAAATGTATAATATTAATAACAATTAATAGCCAAGAGTGTCATCTGCTGTTAGAAACTATTTTAGAATGCCATCTGCTGTTAGAAACCAGCCTAGAGTGCCGTCTGCTGTTAAAAACTAGCTTAAAGCGCCATCTGCTGTTATTTAACAATATAACAACACTACTGAAATGCTTACAACTTTTAAGAATAACCAAAACAACATTTCTTATGTTTTACAATGTGCTCAGCCTGCTGGTTTGTCGATTCACACACATTTTTTTTCATCATATGATCTCTTATTACAACATTTGACTTTTTTTAATGCGCATACTGGAATTTGTTCGGTAAGTGTTTCCATTTTAGTTTGTGCGCATCTTTTCTTTTCGAATAAAAAGTTATGAGTGAGACAGAGCACATACGCTCTTGTTTCTGGAGGTAATTAATAATAAAAATTGATAATATTAATTAATAGCCAAGAGTGCCATCCGCTGTTATAAGCTATATTATAATGCCATCTGCTGTTAGAAACCAGCCTAGAGTGCCGTCTGCTGTTAAAAACTAGTTTAAAGCACCATCTGCTGTTAGAAACTAGCCTAGAGTGCCATCTGCTTTGAAAAGCTAACCTAGAGTGCCATCTGCTTTTAAAAACTAGCCAAGAGTGCCATCTGCTGTTAGAAACTAACCTAAAGCACCATCTGCTGTTAAAAACAAATTAATAATAATAATAATATAACAACACTACTGAAATAGTTACGACATTTTAGAATGACCAAAACAACATTTCCGATGTTTTACAATGTGTTTTACAATGTTATCATCATAGTCTTTTCTTATCGAATAAAAAGTTTATCCTACTCAGTTATGCGCATGTTTTTTATGCGCATCTTCAAAACTTATGTGCATCATGGCGTTTCCATCAACCGGTTTTTTATGCGCATATCCAAAATGCGATGAAAATAAGTGGATGGAAACATAGCTAATGACACCCCAGCAGGCACACAATATCATAAGACCTTAATATTAGGTTAGATTTAGGTCATGATGTCAGGTTACCAAAATTCCATGTCTAGCCAGCTTCTAAGGACAACGTTATTTTGACGTCCAAAAAACGACATCAAATTACGTTGATATTTGGATGATTTTAGGTTGTGTTGGAAAGTGACCAAAATCCAACATCTGATAGATGTCATAGTGGTAACATCTACACAACGCCAACATGATTAGACGTAGATATTTGATTGATTTTAGGTTGGATGTTGGACATTGACGTCGGCCTGACGTTGGGTTCTGACGTCAACCCGATTTTAATTTCCAAACAAAATCCAACATCCCCACGACGTTGGGGTACGTTCGGGTACAACGTCAATATGACATCATGTTGACGTCCTGTGCCTGCAGGGACTACAGTGATAGATCACAAGCGTTATTTATTCTTGAAATAAACACAAAGTCTATCCAATATCTCATTCTAAATTAGACTCAGTCGGTGACATCCAATTAGGCACAATGCCATTTGCTGTAAATGAGGTTGGAATGAAATACGAAACATATAGACTTGCACAAACAGTGGCTTCTGGTTTACTAGAGAAAAATAAACAGAGCCGTCATATGTTGTTGATCAAGCGCTACTTCATATATCATGCAAAAATGTTTAATCCTGGCAAATACGGATCACACTGCTCTCTAAAACCAGTACCTGTGGCCTCTTTAACTCTGACTCATGGAAAACTCCAGTGGGTAGTAACATTAGAGGTCTATTTATCCAAGTCCTGTCAAGTATCCTCAAACTTTACTGCAAGGCAGTGTGAGGTCCTTGGACTTCAATGAACCCGTGTAATATTCTGGGTTATGACACAGATGTCAAGACCGTGGCAGAAAATGAGCAGACATTTTGCAGATACATATTCTGCATGCACCAAAATTATGTTCCATGAATCCTTCAATGAAAAATCAGACTCACCTGCAGATTGTGCTTGTGCAAGCCTCAAACAGCATGTACAGTAAAGAACCATGCAGAAAAACACAGCTCTCCTGTTAAAAACAAAAACGAAGAATTACAGTTATAAGTTGAACAAATCAACAAGTATATTAGCAACAAATCAGTAACTTTGCAGCTCAAAGTATAATCGTAGAATGTATTTGACTCAGTAAAATGTGACAGAAACAAATTTCTAATCATTTTGAGTAAGCTGATTGCCCTTTTCTGTTCTGTTATTATCCAGTTTTAAACCACTGAAGAAATAACTAGACAATAGATTTTAAATTGTAAAAAAATACACACTAATGTTCAAAAGTTTAGGATGAATGTAACTTTTAGCGCTAGTTCACCAGTAAGACCTAATGTTACGTCACTCATTACAATCAGTTCCAACCAATAACCACGAGACACAAGGAATATAATAGCTGTCCTTTCATTTCATTAATTTGGTTGCACATACTGATGCAGACCTTTACCCACCATCCTCCCCATCAGGTTTTCTCTGTCCAGGGGGGTAGGCTCTGCCCCTGCCTTTGTCCTCGGCAGTCATAGCTGCATCTAAAAGCTTCCGATTTAAGCTATGGATGGGGAGAAATCCTATGTTTTTTTAAATGACATTTTTGTCAAATAATACTCATCAAATAAATGTAATCAATATCAAATTTGTTTGTTTTGTTGACTCTTCTGCTCACCAAGGTGCATTTATTTGAATACAGTAAAACTGCAATGTTGCGAAATACTATTAAATAGAAATAGAATTATTTTTTAATATCAACTTTGAGCAAGTTAATGCAGATTTAAGTTGAAACCCTATAAAAAGTTTAATAAAGTAAACATTTATTTTAGTTACTGCATGAATATAGACAAAGACTGTCCTACAAAGACAAAGTGCAATACCTACGTAAACACTGAAACTGAACAAAATGCCTTTAAAGTTTTTACACATGTTTATGTAACCCATCAGTCCTACTGCACCCAACCTGCTCTGAGCTGGAATCGAAACTGCAATTCTTTGTATCGGAGTCAGCTGCTCTAACAAGAAGGCTAAAGACCATAGCTTCTAGCGTCCATTGCTAGAGCACCTTTTGTGATCAGAGGACTGATGTTTATGTGCATAGCACTTTGCTAGCTGGCCTCTGTTACACTCACCCCCCTAAACCTCACTCCCATCCCGGACGAGCCCCCATGTGTAACCCACCGGTCCTACTGCATCAAACTCGCTCTGAGCTGGAATTGAACTGATGATTCTTTGTATGGGAGTTGGTTGATCTAACAAGGAGGCTAAAGACCATGGCCTTTAGTGTCTGTCACTAGCACTTCAATAGCTGGCCTTTCTTACACTTAAATTTACTAGTTTAGTTTACAAATTTTTACCATTTTTTTCTCTGAAAATCCCAATTTTAGGCTTTAAAGTCGCCATGAAAAGTTAAGGTTGTCCTTTTTTTCCTCTATTGTGATGTACTTTCACTTAAAATATTCTTGAAATAAGAAAAAACATATGGTGGTGCATGATTTTGTCCTTTGGAAACCGATTGGATTGTTGGAAGATGGGCATTTCTAACAAAGTAATGGTAGATTGATGAATTGATGAAGGCAGAGCAGGAACGAGCCACACCCTAAAAGACTCATAGCCCTGCCCTAAAGGCCTTCCATGTGACCAAAAGTGAAGAAGGGGGGGATGAAAGTTTAGGGTATTTGATAAAAGATTCTTTTAATTAATTATTACAAAATAATAAAATGAACAGAGGGGGGCGGCACGGTGGCTCAGTGGTTAGCACTGTCGCCTCACAGCAAGAAGGTCAATGGTTCAAGTTTCGGCTGGGCCAGTTGGCATTTCTGTGTGGAGTTTGTATGTTCTTCCTTCCCATATTGGTGTGGGTTTCCTCCGGGTGCTCCAGTTTCCCACACAGTCCAAAGGCATGCACTACAGATGAATTGGATGAACTTAATTGTGTGTGTGTGTGTGTGTGTGTGTGTGTGTGTGTGCGTGTGTGTGTGTGTGTGTGTGTGTGTGTGTGTGTGTGTGTGTGTGTGTGTGTGTGTGTGTGTGTGTGTGTGTGTGTGTGTGAGAATGAGTTTGTATGAGTGTTTCCCAGTAGTGGGTTGCAGCTGGAAGAGCATTCGCTGTTTAAAACATATGCTGGATTAGTTGGCGGTTCATTCCACAGTGGCAACATCTAAAATAGAGATTAAGTCGAAGGAAAATGAATGAATAAATGAAAATGCACAGATACTTTGTTTATAGCATGCACTACGATATACACTTAATAAAAAAGAATCCATTTAGATTTTGTTCCGTCTTATACTTGGTTTTGGCCAAATATGGAGTTGCTGTACTTTGCCTTTGTAGAACAGAATAAATCTGCAATAAAAGCTTTCGTCCACTCTCTCAAATGTCACTGAGAGACAAGCACTTTACAGTACGTTAAAAAAGTCCAACTACACTGAAAAAGCAATGCCTCTGAGAGTTTTTCAAAAGCCCTGAAAGGTCAAACCAAAGAGCCAACAAGTACTCTTCACCACTGGTCTTTTTTTTATTCAGCTACTGAAAGAAAGCAAAGTGTTGGGATCGCATTGTTCCATTCTACACTAAGGCATCACCACATCCATCAAAATTACCAGTCTAGTCTGTGTCCAAAAGCAAGGCTCCATCTGCCTGTAGAAGCTGTAGAAACACTCTGCAGCAGCAGCAGCCTATACTGTAAATCTCTAACAGCTGTTTCTGCTCAGAAGACAGTCAAAGCTTATCATCTGCCCGGATGCCAAAAATTTGCAATGCTCCATATAGATTGAAAGTGAGTGTTTCCTCTCAATATGCCAAGGCAGGATATAAATCAATTGTAAAAAAAGAAATTGAGTGAATTAATATACTGAAAAACCTACAGCTAACATATTAGGCTTCTTACATTATGAATCTGATACACCACCTATATATATATATATATATATATATATATATATATATATATATATATATATATATATATATACACTAAAAGAAAACTAAGAAAGAACTGAGCATTAGGTGGTCCAGCAGTGTCTAGGGAAAATACCAAAAGATGGCTTGGTTAGTGTTGTTTTCTTTCCTGTGTAGATCTGTTTCCTATTTTAGCAGAAGGGTAAGGTTGAAGGGTATTATGCTTAAAGGGATACATTCAATCCTTCATTTTCTTTTCGGCTTAGTCCCTTTATTATTCAGGGGTCACCACAGCAGAATGAACCGCCAACTTATCCAGCATCTGTCTTACGCAGCGGATTCCCTTTCAGCTGCAACCCATCACTGGGAAACACCCATACGCTCTGATTCTCACACATACACTACGGACAGTTTACCCTACCCACTTTACCTATAGCACATGTCTTTGGACCTGTGGGGGAAACCGGAGCACCCGGAGGAAACTCACACCAGGACGGGAAGAACATGCAATCTCCACACTCGAACCAGAGGCTCGAACTAGTGATCTTCTTGCTATAAGGTGACAGTGCTACCCACTGCGCCACCATCCTTAAAGGGATAGTTCTCACAATAATGAAAATGTTCTCACTATTTGCTCAACCTCAAGACTTTTACGAGTTTCTTTATTCTGTTGAACACAAAAGATATTCTGAAGAAAGCTGAACAAATTTATCACTTCCACAGTAATTCAAGAAATTCAGTGATTTTCAGCTTTCTTCAAAATATCTTCTTTTTTCTGCTCTACAAAAGAAAGAATGTCAAACAGGTTTGAAACAAGGGAATGAAGAGTAAATGATAATAAAACCTTCATTTTTGGATGAACTATCCCTTTAAATTTATAGCTGTCATTTGATTTTGTTAATTCACGACTCTCTCTTCCCTCCAGATTTAGATTTTCCTATTTGTTTTTAAGAATTCATGAGCCAAATCAGACCTGATGCAAATTTACAAGATGATACGTTTTGCTGTACAATATGAACTGCACATAGACATTCTAAAATATGCATAAATCACATGAAATGCCTGCCGTTTTATTTGTAATGTGGGCAATATATGTAAATCTTGTGCAAGTACTATCATTCTATGTGAAACGTGTAATATATGCAACTTTCTTGTGCAATGTGTGTAAATTTATATTTCAATATGCATGTATTAAATTTCCCTCTGCAATATAGGTACAATTTTGTGCCATACTATTTCATGTGTAATTTATATTAAGTGTATAAAGTTTATTTGTTTATTTTGTATAATATGTGCAAAGCCCTTCATTTCATTGTACCATATTTCCAGATGACAATAAAGATATTCTATTCTATTCTATTCTATTCTATTCTATTCTATTCTATTCTACACTGTTCTATTTTATTCTATTGTATATTGCTCTATTCTAATCTGCTCTGTACTATTCTATTCTGTTCTATTCTATTTTATTCTATTCTATTTTATACTGCTCTGTTCTATTATATTCTATTCTATTCTTTACTGTTCTGTTCTGTTCTATTCTATTCTATACTGCTCTGTTCTATTCTATTCTATACTGCGCTGTTCTATTCTATTCTAAACGGTTCTGTTCTATTATATTCTATTCCTATCTGCTCTGTTCTATTCTTCTATACTGTTCTATTTTACTCTATTCTATTCTACACTGTTTTGTTCTATTCTGTTCTATTCTATTCTATTCTACACTGTTCTGTTCTATTCAATTCTATACTGTTCTGTCCTATTTTATTCCATTCTATTCTGCTCTGTTCTGTTCTATTTTATTCATTGTATATTGCTCTATTCTATTCTGCTCTGTTTTATTCTATTGTATTCTATTCTATTCTAAACTGTTCTGTTCTATTCTATTCTATACTGCTCTGTTCTAATCTATTCTATTCTGCTGTTCTATTCTATTCTAACTGTTTCTGCTCTTCTATACTATTCTATACAGTTCTGTTCTAATCTATACTATTTTATTCTATTATATTCTGCTCTATTCTATTCTACCCCATTCTATTCTATTCTATTCTATTCTATTCTATTCTATTCTATTCTATTCTATTATATACTGTTCTGTTCTGTTCTATTCTATACTGTTCTGTTATATTCTTTTCTATTCTATTCTAAAAATACAAACTCCAAAGCAGTTGTTTATATTTAAAAAGTTTTTAAAAACTAACTATATACAACAAGAGTGTGTTTATGTTGTAACAAAAACATTCCTGTATTAACATCCCTTAACATCTCTTAATTTAACACAATCCTCATTTTCGTCATGCCATAATACAACTCATAAGAACATCTTGTAGGAACCAGTGGCTCTAATGGTTTTGACATTGCAGTTGTTAATTGATTGCATATGCATTCATTCATTCATTCATTCATTCATTTTCCTTGGGCTTAGTCCCTTTATTCATCAGCGGTCGCCACAGCGGAATGAACCGCCAACTTATCCAGCATATGTTTTATGCAGTGGATGCCCTTCCAACTGCAACCCAGTACTGGGAAACACCCATACACTCTCACATGCACACACAAACACTATGGCCATGAAAACTCCACATAAAAATGTCATCTGACCCAGCTGTGACTCGAACCAGCAACCTTCTTGCTGTGAGCCATCAGTGCTAACCTTCTTAAAGCTGCCATACTTAATAGCAGACTTTTTTCCAGAAAACAACATTACCCATAATGCTCTACATAAAGTCTACCAATCAGAGAGTTACTTTGCATGCCAATATAGATCCTGCCTAGATTCAAGAACCAAGCCAGCTTCTCTAAGCCCTCAAAATACTTCTGTACAGCATATAATAATGAAATAAACTTGAAATATATTGTTTCTATAGGTACATCCAACAACTTGAATATTTTTATATTTCTCTTTTGTCATTTGCAATGTTTGGGAATTGATTCTCTCATTAAAGCTGATTCGCACAGTCAAATAGTCAGATTTCCATATACTTCTTAACTTCAAATCACAGTTTGTTTGGGAAAAATAATGCAAGAAAAAAACTTCTAGAAACACTCTAAGGACACTAATAGACACTATAAGGACACTAATGGACCCTAAGGACACTAATGGATACTATAAGGACACTAATAGACACTATAATGAACTCTAAGGACACCAGTAGACACTATAAGGACACTAATAGACACCATGGGCTCTGTTTTGATGATCCATGCGCAAAGTGCAAAGCGCAGGGCGCAAAAGCAATTAGGGCGTGTCAGAATTCACTTTTGCTAATTTAAGGACGGAAAAATCCGCTTTGCGTCATGGCGCGTGGTCTAACAGGGTTGAGCTTATTTTCTTAATGAGTTATAGGTGTGTTTTGAGAATAAACCAGAGTCTCATCTCCCATTCCCTTTAAGAGTCAGTTGCGTCGCGCCATAGTGCATTTGCTATTTACATGACGGATTTATTATTTACATTACAGCGTGAGAATGAGAGATAAGCCTCGTCATTATTAACTTTCACTTTCACTCTCGTGGATAGGGAAACCATGTACGCACAGACATCAATTAGCCTATAAATAATTTACTTAGTTTGTTAAGCGCAAATAATTGTTTCAAAACTATTTCTAAATTCAGTTCTGATTTCCAGCAAACGAATAAATGAACAATAATAACGATGTGTGTTTAAACAACTGTGTTATATCCAAATGCACCAAATCTAAGCTTGTTTTTAATAAAACAAATTTACATATGCATATAATAAATAATACTGCTAATAATAATAACATTATACAAAAGCAAATTGTTATGAATAAATTGAAAAAGCCCCTCGAGGTGAAGAAGGCATGAAAGTTTGGTTTTTATATTTTTATGTAGTCTAGAAAATAATGTTTTGTAATATTTTAAGCCTTTATATTTATATCCTATAGGCAATATATCCTTATTATATCCTATATATATCCTTAATATTTCAATTATTTTTCATTTATAAAGATATTTGCTTATTGCTGTACACCCTGTCTGTATTAAGCAATGTGTAAGCCAGGTGTACAACTAACGTGCTCTGCGCTGGACAATAGACCAGCTTTGATCTGATCTATTTGAACCTTCAATTTAAGATCCTCAAAATAGCAACGCACCAGCAATGCACCTTAACACGCCTCCTTTTTTAGATCAGAACGCCTATGGGCGCACATGAGCGCAAAAGCTTTTGCTATTTAAACAGCGTGGCGCAAAACGTCAAAACGACTCTTGTGTCGCGCCTGCGCCGGGTGTATAATAGGGTTCTATAATGGACTCTAAGGACACTAATAAACACTATAAAGACACTAATAGACACTATAAAGACACTAATAGACACTAATGCACAGTCTATTATAGAGGATGTTATAATTGACCATTTTATCAATTTAGACTGTACTTAATAATGCATCAAAGTGCTAAAAAGTCAATTTAATTAAGTTCAGACACTGGCATTTAGAGCTAAAACACATGCAGTAAAGCTAAATTACATCCAATGGGTCATTAAATTGGGGTATTTCTTCATAATGAGTCTTGATTACTCTGCACTGCGTAGTATAAACTGTTGGTTCTACGATGATAATCAAAGGACGTAGTAAATGATATTGTTCGACTCGTGGTTTTCAGTTATATATTGTTTTTCTGCCCCCATGTGCTGACAAAGAGGATGTGAGGGTGCCATTTATGACCAGATATTGTACACTGTTTTACTTTAGTCAGCATTTTCAGTCTCAGCTGCAACTACAGTACTGTCTGCATGCTGCCCTCCTCCCTCTCGTATTCCCTTTCACAAAGTCAGCCCCATTGACCATGACACAGTTCACAGAGTGCACAAGCAAGACAGCACTTATCTAAACACAATATTTCATCCTGTCTGTCATCCCAAACAACGTTTACTATAACGGAAACTGTATCTGACTGCTTTCTAACAGCGTATTACTCTTCCCAAATTACTCAAAAAGTGAGAAAGTTGAGTTCGAAAAAGTTTACGGATGAAGAAGGGTACACCCCATTTTGAAAATGAATATTTGTATCCATGTATCAGTGAATATAGGCAATGTATTTTGGTGCATTTAAACAAAACAGATTTATTAAACAGATATATTTATTAAAATAATATTTTAGTCACCAAACTTATTTAGAAATTGAAAGATAATACAGGACAGCACGGTCGCACAGTGGATAGTGCGATTGCCTCACAGCAAGAAGGTCGCTGGTTCGAGCCTCAGCTGTGCCAGTTGGCATTTCTGTGTGGAGTTTGCATGTTCTCCCCGTGTTGGTGTGGGTTTCCTCCGGGTGCTCCGGTTTCCCCCACAGTCCAAAGACCTGCGGTACAGGTGAATTGAATAAGCTAAATTGGCTGTAGTGTATGTGTGTGTGTGTGTTTTCCAGTGTTGGGTTGTGGCTAGAAGGGCATCCACTGCGTAACATATATGCCGGATAAGTTGGCGGTTCATTCTGCTGTGGCGACCCCTGATTAATAAAGGGACTAAGCCAAAAAGAAAATGAATGAATGAATGAACGATAATACAATTAAATTCAAGCAAATCATTGCAAAAATTCAATTAAATTTAATAAATAAAAATAAAATAAAAATAAAAAATAAATTATTTTTTTTTGCTTCTCTTTGTATTTGTATTTAATTTTTTTTCTATAACATATAAATTTGGTTGTACTAGTTTTTGGACTGTTATCGTGAGTTATTTTGCTAGATAAACTCCAGATTTGGCTTCAGTACTGACTAATCTAAAGTAATCTAACCCCCCTGATTTATTATACATATATACGTTTTTTATCCGTGTCCATTATGAATAATTGTTGCCCAAATCTAAGTTGTGTTAAACAAATGTTCTTGTTGATTGATTGATTTGTTGTTTATATATAGAAAATAAACGGCTGATCATGACTGGTCATCCAAAGATTTTAGTACACTAAATACTTCAAATCCTCAAAACCAAGCTATTTACTGTTCACAAAACCTAAAGCAACAAATTAAATAATCAAATCAGTAAAAAGACGCAAGTTTAAAACAAATAACACTCTCCTCAACAAAGCTGAACAAGTTTTCTCTGCGCCCCATTCATTCATCAAGTTTCCCCAAACTTCAGAATAGACATTCGTGACGGACCTCCCTTCGTGAACTCATTCTTCCTTATGTAACCGAGCTCATAGCCAGCGGGTTAATTTATGACCCATTTAAAGTTTGTGTGAAATACATCTATGCGTTGTTATGATATGAGAGAGGCTTTACTCACCCCCCGACCCCAGCTGCTCTGAGTCTGGAGCTCGGGGTATTGTCCGGCTCCATCGCGCTTACTTCATTCTTCCCCGGGACTGTTTGCTGCAGTCAAGACATGACAGAGTTTCTGAATTACTTCCATATCACAAACGTCCCTTAATAACCGCTGGAGGTCTTCACGCAAAATTGTAGTACAACACTACATGCCGTGGTCTTGCCCAGAAGCCAACTGAAGTGTTTTCCAGAGAGAAGAACCTGTGAGGCGCGAAGCGGGTTTCTCCATCTGACAGTAACAGAAGCGATGATGCTGAAACACTCGAGACTGAGAGTTAAGTCCAAAGAGACATATGCTTTGAAGAAGTTGAGTACAAGCGCTTAGTCAAGTCGCCGACTAAATCTCAAGTAGTTAGTAGGCATGCTGAAGATTTGAGACACTGGAAGCACACTTCGCTCTGTCGCCCTCAACTGTCTTCTGAGAAAGAAACACCTCGCGCTGGAAAAGACTAGAGGAGATTCAATGGAAGGAAGGTGTGTCTTTCTGAAAGGAACTGGCTTAATTTTCGCTTTTGTCAAAAAAAAAAAACTATAATAAGCTACAATACAATGCAATACAATACATTAAAACACTTATTCTGGATGAAACACAATTCAAACTCAAAAGCTGGTAATTTATTACAGATGTGAACTGATTTGTTCTCTCTCCGCTTGCTTTATATGCTGATTTGGCCATTTGCAGAGGTGGAAAGATTATTAAAAAATCATACTTCAGAAAAAGTATTACTTTCCTAAAAATGTAGTGCAAGTAGAGTAAAAGTATATGTTGTAAATATTATTCAAAGTATGAGTAAAAGTTTGCCCTTTCAAAAGTACTCAAGAGTAGTGAGTAGCAAGTATTATGCTGGGAAAAGCTGATGCATTTACATGAAATTTATGGGTGTGTGTAAACGTAACATTCTGTATTTCGTTTAGTTATTGCCCAGCAGGCACACAACGACATAAGACATTAATATTAGGTTCGATTTAGGTTGCGACTTCAGGTGACCAAAATTCTGTTAAGCCAGTGTCTGAGGACAGCATTATTTTGATGTCCAATAACAATGTCAAATGATATTAATATATGGCTGATTTTAGGTTGTGTAAGAAAGAGACCAAAATCCAACATCATTGACGTCAAATACTGACATTTATTCGTCAGGTATGGCAACCAAAATCCAACATCTGATAGATGTCATAGTGGTAATGTCCACACAACGTCAAGCTGTAACATCATTAGATGTTGATATTTGGTTGATTTTAGGTTGGACGTTAGACATTGACGTCGGCCTGAAGTTGGGTTCTGGCATCAACCCGATATTCATTTCCAAGCAAATGCAACGTCCCCACGACGTAGGGGTACAACGTCAATCTGAGGTCATGTTGACGTCTTGTGTCTGCTGTGTATTTAAGGCCATTTTGGTCATCATACAGTAAACATCCGTCATCTTCTCATCAGTGACAGCATCTAAACAGTCTTGGACATCTTCTTGGATACTTTTAATGCTTCCAAACAGTTTGATGCAATTATTAATCGCCCATGTCTTGAGGTAGTTTTTTATGATGCCATTACCGATTTGATTGGACAGAAATCACAGGACTGATTTTTCCAATCCCCATAGACAAGAAAAAATAAAGTAGTGACTGCAGGTTGAAGGAAAGCAGTGGAGTAAAAGTACCAATACAGAACTAAAAATGTACTCAAGGGAAGGTAAAAGTACACATTTTAAAACAACTTAGTAAATTGCAATTTCTGCTACTTAATTACAGTCATATGAGTATTTGTAATTTACACTACTGGTCATTTGCTGTTGTGAAGTTGTATTGTGTGAGGGTTATTTACAGTAGCTTTCAACAAGACGAAATGCAACTTATGTCATTAATGGCAATTAATAGCAAAGCCCTTTCATACAGTAAATGATTCAAATAAAGTCTACAAGACAAGGAGAGCATATTTGAATCAAACTCATAAACAGGACAAAACAAGGATAGCTCATACCCACATCATTCGTTCATTCATTCATTCATTCATTCATTCATTCATTCATTCATTCATTCATTCATTCATTCATTTTCCTTCGGCTTAGTCCCTTTTTCATCCAGGGTCACCACTGCGGAATAAACTTATCCAACCAGAGGCGGATTTCATGATTTGAGGGGCAATTCCAGCCATGGGCCCCCAAAAGTTCTAAAATGCACCTTTTAATTTAATTTTAATTGATTTATTTTGCTGTTTTTATTTTTCTTATATCACTCAATCACTCCTTTTCTACATTTAGTCTTAATGCATAATAATAATAACAACATGTAAAGCATCTTGTAAAACTTTTTAAATGATTTGTTTTCTTAAAATGAACTTTCAACTCAAAATTCTATATAAACTATTTCATTTTTAAAACTAAATCTTTACCTAATTAGACTGCTGGACTTCTCTATGATTGTCGGGGGTGGGGGGAGGGAATACATTTGTGCAGAAATAATAAACATTAACTTTTATTTTTTTAGACACTCATCATACAAAAAATGATTTTGACCTAAAATGGTGTTATATATAATTTATAGGTATAATTTACTCTCTAGGTATTTATTTGGGGGCGCTCAGATTTCTTGGGGCCCTAAGCGGCCGCTTAGCTTGCTTATTGATTAAATCCGCCCCTGTATCCAGTTTATGTTTTACACAGGGGATGCCCGTCCAGTTACAAATCAGTACTGGGAAACATCTATACACTCCCATTCACACACATACACTACGGCCATTTTAGATTATTTAATTTAACCGTACCTCATGTCTTTAAATTGTGAGGCAAACTCCATACAGAAATGCCAACTGACCCAGCCGGGATTCAAACCAGTGGTCTTCTTGCTGTGAAGCGACAGTGCTAACCACTGAGCCACTACCCACCTCATTGTTTATGTTAAAAAAAAGAATAGTAGGGTATAAATATTAACTGTAGGCTACCTTATTTTACAACCACAATGTATTGTACTTATTCAGTTATACTATGGTGTGTGCGAGAGACATTAGTTTATCAATGAAAACATTCAGTGATCAAGATAATATCAATATTTATCCTGATTTTATTTTACTTCATATGAAAAAAAGCCCTTTTGACTGTCTGCATAGAATATTATCCCAAAAGGCGATTTTTAGCAAATATGAGAAGAGCTTTGTTGTTCTTCTTGGTTAGCTTTGGTTTCTTGAGTTTGAATTATGAACATTGACCTTAGTTTGTGTTTGAGAAATATTCAGGTCTTTTACAATGGTCTTTTGAAGCCCTTGGAGACATTTGAAAAGTGATTTCACAGAGATTGTAAGTGCAAACAAGATGAAATTACGGTTGCTATCAGTAGAAATACGTATCAAATAAGAACCTGACTTGAACTTCTGCTTTTAAAAAGATTTTGATGAACACCATGAACGGTTCCACCACACAGCTAAAGCATGTGGCACAGCTGCACTCAACAAGTCCACCTCTATTGAAGTATTTATCCTTTCCACAAATGTAAACAGGAAATGTGGAGGAAAAAAAGTCTGCTTTCCCACTGAGGTAGATCTACAAAGGGCAGAATCCTAGCCCGCGATGTTGTTATTGTCTGAATTGTAAATGTACCAGCTGTGACTATTGACCTACTTCCATAACCCTTTTAGACTTCAATAAGACCAGTTTAGAGTTTTGAAGTTTCAAGATATCAGGTTCTTTGATGTAAATACACTATATACAGTATTTTTTCCTTTAGGTATAGTACTATTTATTATTTTAAACTTTTTGTACACCCCCTTTTGTAGCCCTTTAAGAGGTACATTTCTTTGTTACTGTAAGGTGCTAATATCTATGATTATAGTACAATATTAAACCTTTAGGTAATAATATATACCTTTAAGGTACCAATATGGATCATTATGTACTAACATGTATTGTTTAAGTGAAGTTTCACAAACTAATTTTGAGAGGAGCATGTGATATAATTGACCGCAGCTGGTCCCTATCAGTAATCATCAGCTAGCCAATCGGATTATTTCAAATCTAACATAAATATCCAGCCTAACTTTACTTCCTATCCATCCCTTCTCCCTCCTCATTTCTAGGATCGGGCGACACGGCGGCTCAGTGGCTAGCACTGCTGCCTCACAGCAAGAAGCTCACTGATTGAAGTCCTAGCTGGGCCAGTCGAGAGTACATGTTCTCCCCGTGTTTGCGTGGGTTTCCCCTGGGTACTCTGGATTCTTCCCACAGTCGAAAGACATGAGACACAATTAAATTAAATAATGTAACAGTCACAAGTACATTAATACTGAGCTTCTCTGAGAATACACCGGTGTATTTGGCAGCCTATTCCTATAGAGCTGTCTTTATTAATCAAGGAATAGGCCATTGGGGGGAGCTCTCGAGAACTACCCAATCTCGTAACCCCTTTAAATACTCATTGACCAGGCGGGAGCCTTGGCCTCATCTAGCTCAGGGTTCTCTCCTGGGACACAGCATGCCAAACCTGCTAATATTGTCAAGTAATATCTAAGTGTGAACTTTTAAAAGGATATCTATTATGCTCTTTCCCAGCAGGCACAGGACGTCAACATGACGTCAGATTGACGTTGTATCCTAACGTTGTGGGATGTTGCATTTTGTTTAGGATTGAACATCGGGTTGACATCAGAACCCAACGTCAGGCTGACATCAATGTCCAACGTTGGACATGGTTACTTTCCAATGCAACCTAAATTCATTCATTAATTTTCCTTTGGCTTAGTCCCTTTATTCATCAGGGGTCGCCACAACGGAATGAACCGGCAACTTATCCAGCATGTTTTACACAGCGGATTGCCTTCCAGCTGCAACCCCTTCATGGGGAAACACCCATACACTCTCATTCATACACTATGGACAATTTAGCTTACCCAATTCACCTATAGCGCATGTCTTTTGACTGTGGGGGAAACCAGAGCACCCGGAGGAAACCCACGCAGACACGGAGAGCATGCAAACTCCACACAGAACTCCCAACTGACCCAGTTGAGGCTCGAACCCACTGCGATCATTATGTACTAATATGTACCATTTAAAGGGGACCTATTATGCCCCTTCTCAGCATGCACAGGACATCAACGTGACGTCAATTTGACGTTGTATCCCAATGCCCTGGGACGTCGCATTTTGTTTGGGAATGAAAATCGGGTTGACGTCAGAACCCAACGTCAGGCTGACGCCAACACTGGACAGACAGTGCATTTTGGTTACTTTCCAACGCAACCTAAAAACAACAAAATATCAATGTCAATGATGTTACAGCTTGACGTTGTGTGGACGTTACCAATATGACGTCTATAAGATGTTGGATCTTGCCGTACCTGACTAAATAAGTATTTGACATCAATATGACATTGGATTAAGTTGTTGGCTCGACGTTGGATTTTGGTCACTTACCTACACAACCTAAAATCAACCAAATATCAACATACATTCACGTCATTTGGAATGTAAAAATAACATTGTTCTTAGATGCCGACAACCGAAATTTACCTTAATGTTAATGTCTTTTGACGTTGTGTGTCACCTAGGGTTTTTCGAAGATGTAAAAATAAGTCTCTGATATCCCCAGAGTGTGTATGAGAAGTTTCAGCTCAAAATACCTCACAAGATGGCGCCAGTGGTGTAGTGGTGTAGTGGTTAGTGCGTCGACACATGTACTTGATTCCCGCCTTGTGGTACTATGCCGATCCTTCCCCTCTCTTTGCTCCCCACACTTTCCTGTAAATACTCTCTACTGTCCTATCAATTAAAGGTGAAAAAACACAAATAATGTTTTATAACTCTTTGAAACTGCCTCTTTCAGGCTTTGATCCTAATTTTGCCATTTTGGTGACTGACCCTTTAAATTCAAATGAGAATTCAAAAAAAAAGTGGAGCTACAAATGCCTGTGTGTCAGCATAGTGGCAGATTCAAAAACAAGACTAACATCCTATGCTAATGAGGGAGAGCTAATGGATTGCGCTTTCATCCTCTGATGACAAGTATAAAGGGAGAATGTCAATCAAAGTGTTTCTGCAGACTGTTTTATCAAGTGTGATTCTAAAAATAGAATGAATACAGGTGGTAATATTCACAGACTGTTGCCACACAACTGTGTTTAAACCCCTTATAAAAGTGATCATTGGATAATAGGTCCACTTTAACAACAAAAGTCTACCTTTAGGCAGCTTTTGTATCTTTATTTCTGAGAGTGTAGTTTGGAAGTTATCCTGAACTTGTCCTATATAAATCATTACTGGCATTTTTCTTACAGATTTACTTAACCTGATTTAACAGACACTGGAAGCTGGACGAGAAGGCCCTAGGAAGGAGGTATTTGTCAGCGAGGCATTTCAGGCATCTGGGGCTGTAAGGTATTTGCATAGATCCTACTTGTGAGAAGGTGTAATGTTGGGTGAAAGTCAAAGAAAATGGGGTCAGTGTGAGGTCACTCCTCATTTTGAGTTTATCTCCTTTGAAATGATGAAATTATAAATGGTGGTATTATTTGCACATCTTTGTCTCATTGTCACAAATCTGTAAGATGTAATGATGAATTCAGTTATTTCTGTATTTTAAAACTTCCAGTCAGCAGATAAAGCTTTTAAAGGTAACACTTTAAGTATTTTAGGTACATCTGAAAGTGATAGTTCACACAAAAATGACCCTTCACTTGTTCAAAACCTATTGGAGTTACTTTCTTCTGTTAAACACAAAAGAAGATATTTAGAAAAATGCTGATTGCTGGCACCCAATGACTTAATATTATTATATTTTTCTTACTTTGAAAGTTAATGGATGCCAGCAACCAACATCTTCTAAAATATATAGTTTGTGTTCTACAGAAGAAAGAAACTCATGAATGTTTTAACCACATGAAGGAGAATAAATTATGAGGTATTTTGTTTGGGTGAACTATCTCTTTAAGCAGTAATATTTAAGGTACCGATATGCACCCTTAGGTATAAATTCTGGAGAGGTATTGTGACATTTTTCTTGATCTGTCAGAATAGGTCAGAATGAAACTTTTTGTTTATGTAAACAGCTCGGCCTGTCCAATCAATCATTTATTATTTTTTTCTTTAAAGGGCACCTATGGTAAAAAAATCTACTTTTCAAGCTGTTTGGACAGACATATGTGCATGTATGGTTTATAGACCGTCATATTGGGGGGATATAAGCACACCCAGTGCTCTTTTTTTCCAATTTAACAACATAAAAAACGGTGGACCAATTGGAGCAGTATTCAAATCGACCGCTACCTGACGTAGGAGAGCGGTCCCCCCGCCCACCAATATTGATTGACAGGCGCGTCATCATATCCTCAGTTTGTTAATTCACGTCCGCTATTTTCACCGTGAGTTGAAGCAATACCAACTAAAGGAACACCCTAGCTCTATTTTTAGATGCAAGGCTCATTGGGCTCAACACAAGAGCAATATTCTCCACATTATCGCTCTAATCGGAATTATTGGATGTATCTTTAGGTAGGTTTGCAAACATGTGTACTTCTTATCGAGTCTACCTTATACTTCAGCCGTTTGCATTTCTCGCGATCCCAGAAGCTCCCTGTGATCTTAACTAGCATGCGTTTTAGAATTCTAAACATAGGTTTCTATCAGGGTACACTCAAGTCGACGGCTGGGCGCTGCGGACCGCTGCAGAAACCAATGTTTAGAATTCAAAAATGCGTGGCGCGATGATTCGGGACACTTCATGCTTCTAGTGCGCCACAGAGAGTGTCTGGTGTGCCGTGTTGCGGCTTCAAGCGGCGTATCCGGTGCCTCAGTCAAAGTTAATTCAGTGTGCGTGGTTATTAGTTTCTGTGTACAAGCTCAGCACTTGAAACTAGCACACAGTTGGCTGTAAAACTGTACAAAGACACATGATTTTGTACTCTCTGCTTGGTCTGTGTCAGAGTCGTACATGTACGACAGAATGGTGATCCTCTCTCTCCTTCTCCGTCTGCCTGTCAGACTCTGTTGCAAACGCAGAGCGGGTGAGCTCATGGCCCCGCCCCCTTGTTACATTGGGCGGGAAGCCGAAACTAATTTACATGTGAAGCAACACACCCTTAAATCAGCGAACTGTGGACACGCCCCCAACATGACACTTTTTAACACATTATAATAAAAAAATCTGAATTGTGTTTTAAACTGAACCTAAACTGACACACTCAGAAGAACCATAATATTAATATTAAATCATAAAAAAAGAGGTAAACTATGTTCCCTTTAATATATTCACAAGTTGTAGTTGTCATGTGATCAACTATAACGCAACTAAACAAACTTGACAATATTGATTTTTACATTGTTGTGGGTGCTCATTTGTGCTCATGAGGTATATGTTGTATATTTGAATAAATGAATTGAGCATCTTAGCAGTGCTGAGTGTTACAAAATAACTTACTGTAATTAAATTACATTTCTGATTAAAAGGTAAAGTTACTTTTTAGATAATTTACTTACAGTTACTTGTAATATACTTGCCTTTACTGTAAACAAATTCAACAGTTCTGTATAAAACAATTCAGAGAAGCAGAATAATTGTATGTTTTGTTATCCATTCATTTTCTTTTCAGCTTAGTCCCTTTATTAATCCGGAGTCACCACAGCGGAATGAACTGCCAACTTATTCAGCACGTCTTTTACACAGCGGATGCCTTTCCAGCCGCAACCGATCTCTGGGAAACATCCACACACACTTATTCACACACAAACACTACGGACAATTTAGCCTACCCAATTCACCTGTACCACATGTCTTTGGACTTGTGGGGGAAACCAGAGCACCCGGAGGAAACCCACGCGAACGCAGGGAGAACATGCAAACTCCACACAGAAACACCAACTGCCCCAGACGAGGCTCGAACCAGTGACCTTCTTGCTGTGAGGCGACAGCACTACCTACTGTGCCACTGTGTTGCCGGTTTTTTAATAATAATTATATTTTTCAACTAATTTATCAGATTGCATTAATAGAATCAGTTTTCATAGCAGGATTTTTCAAGTAAAGAATGTTATTCAATTTATCGATTGAACTATTTTACATTCTTAATAAACAATGAAATAACAAGTTTGTCAGTGTGATAAATATGATGTCATTAATTTAAAAACATTTTTAGTTTTTTTTAACTAAAAGTTCCTGTTTGACTCAAATACATTCATTCATTTTCCTTTATTAATCAGGGGTTGCCACATGAGAATAAACCGGCAACTTATCCAGCATATGTTTTATATAGCGTCCTTCCAGCTACAACCTGGTACTGGGAAACATCGATACATTTACACACACTCATACACTACGGCCAAATTAGTTTCTTCAGTTCACCTATAGCGCATACCTTTAAACTGTTAAACCAGAGCACCCAGAGGAAACACAAGCCAACATGGGGAGAACATGCTAACTCCACACAGAAATGCCAACTGGCCTAGCCAGGACTTGAACCAGCAACTTTCTTGTTTTGAGGCGACAGTGCTAATCACTGAGCCACCCTGATGGCCCTGACTCAAATGTAAAGAATTTAAAGAATTGAATTTCTATTGTCTATGAGATTTGTATGGATTTTAAGTAATACTGGATTGAGTCATATATTTTGCGATTGATTTATTTTTTATTTTCCCTTGTTTATTTCTGCTTTTGAATAGCATTATGGGAGTTTGATCTTTCTTCCAACATCTTTTAACCTTGAAAAGTTAGAAAAAGTGACTTTTATTAACATTTTTAAAATAATCTGCCAGTACATTATAATAAACTGTCAGTACATTCTCTGTTATTTTACAGACTTATTTCTCTATATATTATTTATTACACATTATATTATTTCAAACGACTAAAATGTCAATAAATAATCACTTTGAAAACTGTAGAGTTGAATTTTTAACATCAAAAGCCGACAGAGCAGAGATCAACAGCCCATAATACAATTCACAACCGTAAATATTTGGAAAACACAAAATACAGACACTGTTAATTAATAGATTTTGTTTACAGTGGGCGTCACGGTGGCGCAGTGGGGAGCACGCCTCACAGCAAGAAGGTCGCTGGCATTTCTGTGTGGAGTTTGCATGTTCTTCCCGTGTTGGCGTGGGTTTCCTCCGGGTGCTCTGGTTTCCCCCACAAGTCCAAAGACATGTGGGATAGGTGAATTGGGTAGGCTAAATTGTCCATATGTGTGTGAATGAGTATGTATGGATGTTTCCCAGTGATGGGTTGCAGCTGGAAGGGCATGGATAAGTGCTGGATAAGTTGGCGGTTCATTCCACTGTGGTGACCCCAGATTAATAAAGGGACTAAGCGGAAAATAAAATGAATGGATGAATGAATAAATGAATGAATGAATGTTTACAGTGTAATGAGTCATTTAAATACATATTTAATGATGTAATTAGCAATTAATTTCTTTTTTTAAAGAAATTACCCTCAATTATTCATAACAGTATATTATTTTGATATTTTGATATAAAATAAAACATGCAGTAATTTTAATTTCAATTTTCCCCTTTCCCCCATTCCCCTATAGTTCCCATTTGGCTATTTTTGTGGAACCAGATACGTTTTAGGAACAGAGTGTTCCTTCTCTGAACATTAATTTACATACAGTTGAAGTCAGAATTATTAGACCCTTGAATTATTACCTCCCCTGTTTATTTCCCCCCCCCCCCCAAATTCTGTTAAACAGAGAAGATTTTTTTCAACATATTTCTAAAGATAATAGTTTTAATAACTCATTTCTAATAACCGATTTATTTTATCTTTGCCATGCTGACAGTAAATAATATTTGAGTAGATATTTTTCAAGACACTTCTATACAGCTTAAAGTGACATTTAAAGGCTTAACTAGGTTAATTAGGTTAACTAGGCAGGTTAGGGTAATTAGCCGAGTTATTGTATAATGATGGTTTGTTCTGTAGACTATCGAAAAAAACATATAGCTTAAAAGGGCTAATAATTTTGAGTTTAAAATATTTTTAAAAAAATTAAAAACATTCTAGCCGAAATAAAACAAATAAGACTTTCTCCAGAAGAAAAAACATTATCAGGCATACTGTGAAAATTTCCTTGCTCTGTTAAACATCATTTGGGAAATATTAAAAAAAGAAAAAAAAATTAAAAGAGGGGCTAATAATTCTGACTTTAACTGTATATACTGTATGTGAAGAAAGCATTCCTGGCTAACCAACAAAGAACGCAAGAAAGCAGTGCTGGGAACCTTCTGGGAACAATAAACCAATGTTCCCAGAATGTTTTGGTAAACCCAAAAAAGCGGGTTAGTTGGGAATTTCCTTCCTCCCAGTAAAATCATTAATGCATATGCAAATGTTCCTTTTATACCTGGAAACTGCGATTAAAATGATCATATCACAAAGAGCTCAAGCAGCAGATGAAATGAGAAGAAGTAGACTTTTTGGAAAATGCCAAACTGCAGTGAAGACTCATGATGAGGCGTTTTTTGCAGAAAAAAAACAGGGTTCAATTTTCCATAGGTGCATCCAAGCAAAGCCTGTAAGAATTTTGACATTTTCAGAAGGTAAACAGCTTCATAGATCAACCCGACTCTGTTCTCTACGGCTCTCAGGTGGCTTTCTGACAGCCTAATAAGTGTGTTAGGAATACGGTAAATGTAACAGACTGTCTGGCAGCTCAGGACTCAAATTTCAGGTAATTCCATTTCAGATTGACATCATAATCAACCTAAACTCTAGGAAACCTTTAACAAAGATTAAAAATTTACATGGTGGCTCAGTGGTTAGGACTGTCGCCTCACAGCAAGAAGATCGCTGGTTTGAGTCCCGACTGGACCAGTTGGCATTTCTGTGTGGAGTTTGCATGTTCTCCCCATGTTTGCATAGGTTTTCTCCGGGTGCTCTGGTTTCCCCAACAGAGGCATGCGGAATGAATGACGAACAAAATTGGCTGTAGTGTATGAGTGTGAACGTGAATGCGAGAGTGTATGGGTGTTTTCCAGTACTGGGTTGCGGCTGAAAGGGCATCTGCTGCCAAAACATTAACCGGAATAGTTTGCGGTTCATACCACTGTGTCAACCCCCGATAAAAAAGGGATTAAGCCAAGGCACAATGAAGGAATGTAAAATTACATTTGGCATGAGCTGGATTTTAAATGTATTGTTTGAAACTCAAGGATGAGGGATCAGAAAAATGCATCAGCCACTTCAACCTTTGTTCACTTAAATCTATTAATTTACATACTCACCCAGGCAGAACTCAACAAACACGATGAATACATTAAATCTTTCTCTCTTTTTTCCAGTACGCTGATCTAGAGCTAATTAGAATCGATTGCCAGGAAATTTAATTTCAGATTTGCTGACTGCTAGCTGGAAAGACATAAAGCCTCCGCTATCGAAAATCAGACAGTTGAAGAAATCCATTATAAGGCTTTACTATTACAGAGATTTGAGTGCGCAGTCACTTGAACTAATGCCAGTAACACCATGCTGATAAATCTCACAGATAAACTGCCTCTCTCTCTCATCTTCACCCAAAGCCAGACATCTGAGAGCTCTGTTCAGTGCTACCAAAGGAATATGTGTTATTAAAAACTTTCCTGCTAATAAAAAGACAGAAGTTCCTCAGCAACTTCGGCAGCTAGCTCTCTGCAACTCTTACATGGTGGCCTACTGAAGCTACAGCAGGGCTGCGCCCCGTTCAGTACCTGAATGGAAGACCACATGGGAAAAACTCGTAAAATACAATCAGAATTTAAACTAACCTAAATCTAAAGGTCACGTGAAGAGATTTGAAATATACAGAAGTCCTAGGAGGCGAGACGATGCAGTAGGTAGTGTTGTCGCCTCACAGCAAGAAGGTCGCTGGTTCGAGCCTCAGCTGGGTCAGTTGGCATTTCTGTGTGGAGTTTGCATGTTCTCCCCGCGTTTGTGTGGGTTTCCTCCAGGTGCTTCGGTTTCCCCCACAAGTCCAAAGACATGCAGTATAGGTGAACTGGGTAAGCTAAAATTGTCCATAGTGTATGTGTGTGAATGAGAGTGTATGGGTGTTCCCCAGTGATGGGTTGCAGCTTGAAGGGCATCCGCTGCGTAAAACATGCGCTGTATAAGTTAGCGGTTCATTCCGCTGTGGCGACCCCAGATTAATAAAGGGACTAAGCCGAAAAGAAATTGAATAAATAAGAGGCGATGCATTCAAATATTTTTTTCTTGCACTTTTCATGTTCTTGACATATTAACTCATTTTTTCCTGATCATAACTTTTATCATAACTTTTATTTTCTCGTGACCTTGACATAACAAAGAGTTGTATCGCCTGCAACTCTCACATGGTCCCCCACTAAAGCTGAGCAGGGCTGTGCCCGGTCAGTACCTGGATGGAAGACCACATGGGAAAGCTAGGTTGCTGCCTGAAGTGGTGTTAGTGAGGCCAGCAGGGGGTGCTCAACCTGCAGTCTGTGTGGGTCCTAACGCCACAGTATAGTGAAGGGGACTCTATACTTCTCAGTGAGCGTCGTCTTTCGGATGAGACGTTAAAAATCTCAGGATGTCCATCGAAAACGAGTAGGGGTTTATCCCTGGCATTCGGGCCAATTCGCCGACTGGCCTCTGTCCATCATGGCCTCCTAACCATCCCCATATCTTAATTGGTTCATCACTCTCCTCTCCACCAATCAGCTCGTGTGTGGTGTGCGGTCTGGTGCAATATGGCTGCCGTCACATCATCCAGGTGGATGCTGCACACTTGATGAGGATGAGGAGATGAGGAGATTCCCCCATTGTGTAATGTGCTTTGAGTGTCTAGAAAAGCGCTATATAAATGTAAGGAATTATTATTATTATTATTATTATTATCACAAATACACAGGATTTTTTTGTTTTGTTGTGGTCTGTAGTCATAGAATTGTTGACAGTATTACTACATTACTATGCGACCATGGACCCCAACACTAATCATTCATTCATTCATTCATTTTCTTTTTGGCTTAGTACCCTCATAAATCAGGGGTGGCCACAGCAGAACCACCAACTTATCCAGCATATGTTTTGATACCCTTCCAGCCACAACCCAACACTGGGAAACACCCATACACTATTGCATTCACATACAAACACTACAGCCAATTTAGTTCATCGAATTCACCAATAGTGCATGTCTTTGGACTGTGGGGGAAATTGGAGCACCCAGAGGAAACCCACGCCAACACGGTGAGAACATGCAAACTCCACTCAGAAAAGCCAACTGACACAGCTGGGGCTTGAACCAGCGACCTTCTTGCTGTGAGGTGATTGTGCTACCCACTCTGCCTCCATGACGCCCCAAAACCAATCATAAGTGTCAATTTTATGTTAATTCATTGAATAAATGAAATTTGATGCATATGTCTGTGATTCGCAAGCAGATAAAGGCAGAAAAGCTTCAACGCTGCTCTGAAGCACTGAGTAAACTAAGAGGAAGCAAACACAGACACTGCTGTCTGACCATCATCTCTGCAAACAAAAACACACGCCAGTCGAAATAACACAAACACGCCCTCCAAACCAAACCACTGTTGTCTGCCATGTCTGTTTCTGTCAAAGAAATGCATTTATGCTTGCTTTTCAGACAACTCTCTGTTGAAAAGAGGTGTATCCACTGTTCATGTGTTTACACAATTCTGCCACAGAGACAAACATCAAAAATACTTTCTGTACCATTCACAGGCCTGTCTCTGCACGTCTGTATACAGCTGAAGGTTAAATTATTACAAAATTTGATTTATTTTTTAAATATTTCCCAAGTGCATCTTCAAATATTATTTCAATAAAAATATATTAAATAATAACTCATTTCTAATGGCTATTTTTTTTCTAATAACCAAACTTTTTGTTGACATAATATTTTACTAGTTATTTTGTAAGATATTAGCATTTAGCTTAAAATGCAATTTTAAGGCTTAAGGCAGGGCTATTTAATTAGTTTGTCATAGGGGCCAGTTCATGAAAAGCATCCCAAATGAGGGGCCGGAGAGATATGACTTGCAATATGAGTGATAACACAACAGCATGTAAGAGCTCATATGTTGTATTTTTGTTCCTTAAGACACCCACGTTGGATTTTTTCTACATTAAAATGTTAATATGTTGTATTTTGAAACTACATAACATCAGTGCTTTGTGCAATGTGGCTTTTTTACAAACATATTCAAATGTTGTATTTCAAAGCACAACAAAAGCAGTGCACATTTAAACTCATTCATATGTTATGTTTTGAACTGCGTAACAATTATGGATGCAACGATTATAGATTTTGGTTGTGCGATTATATAGTCTGAAGAATAATCATGTTTTCACAGTTATCACGTCTAATGTAAATTTAAACTTTAAATTAAGTTAGTATTGAAATGAACTGTTGTTATTATCTGCGTTCTTACATACATAATCATTTTAATAATTTGTAATAATTCGTCTATAACTTTTGTTTACATTGCACTGGAAGCCATGGACAACTCTTACCACTACAGCGTGAGATGCTTTCTAATGGGTGCGCCTAGAAGGTGCAAACACATCACTCCACTTGTGCATGCATATTGGCATATATACATTGGAAATAACGAACTTGTGCATGGAAAAGACACGATATGTGAATGGCCCGCTGCTATAGTTAATCCAGTGTGCGTGCGTTATGGATGGCGGTTATATCCACAGGCGATGCGGAAAATCCACGGGTCGGGTGGGTCGGGTAATAAAAAAATACATTAAGATTAATTGTGGGTTGGTTGCGGGTGGATGTAGTGGGACATGGCAGTGGATCAGCGAAAAAAGCAGAGAGTGGGCTTTGCAGAATGGGTAGATGAGACGGCCAAAGATTTAAGATTACCGATTTAGGATTAATTATATTACTATCAGAGATGCGCAGATTAAAGCTCAATAAATCTGCTGTTAATATCCACACAGAGCTGGCGCGTCTATAGAGGCGAGCCAGGCGGCCACCTACAGCAGCAGAATAGAGAAAGACAATCCCCCCACCGCCCCGGTCCTCGCTGTTGTACGCGCAATCACACACCTGTCTCTCGTTTTCACTTTCGGTATGAGGGCGTGATCATCTTTTGCCTAGAGCTCCAGTTCAGTTTCCTCCGGCCCAGTTTGCTCTGGGCCTGACAGTGACCTCTCATGCCTAAAACAAAGAATTAAATTATTAAAGCGACGATCGGGTGCGGGTTGGGTGCGGATAAATATATCAGATAAAACTATATGTGCGGTTGGGTGGTGGGTGGATCCGCGCATCTCTAGCATGCGTATTAGCCTTGGTGTATAAGTTGGAACTTTAAACTAGTGCACAGGTGGCATAACTTTGTGTAGTTGCAGCAGTTTCATTCCATGCAACAAAACGTGATGCTGAGAAACCTTTACAATTAAGTATTCAAATGTTTTCGTCTGCCCGCGTCACTTGCTTAATGTCAGGTGACTCACGCTCTGCGCAGCCTTCAACTGCAGCTCGTGCTGTATTGAACAGACACACGTCACTTCATAACTAGAGCGGCCGTTTTTCGACTGAACAAAATTTATTTTTGATGTCTTGGTCACATTATTTGGAGGGCCAGAACAAATTGCCTTGGGGCCAACAATTGAATAGTCCTGGCTTAAGGGTTAGCTAGGCAAGTTTGGTTAATAGGGCTAGTCACTAAACATCACGGCTGGTCTTACATTAGCCAAAACATGATTTACCAATCAGATGAATCCTACACAATATAGATAACTGAAGTTTCTTGCCTTAATTATGTTCGTCTTGAAGAATCCCCTCTTACTCCTCCTTCCTTTTCCTACTTAGGGTGGCACAACGGCTCAGTTATTAGCACTGTTGTCTCACAGAAAGAACGTTACCAGTTTGAGTCCTTTCAGGGCCAGTTGTTGGTTCTGTGCAGAGTTTGCATGTTCTCCCCGTGCTTGCATGGGTTTCCACCGGGTCCCCTAGTTTCCTCCCACAGTCCAAAGACATGTGATATAAGCTAATTGACTAATCAAATTGGCGCAGCCATTAAAATCTTTTTGGCTCAAGACTTCCAGTCTCTTTCACTTCCATTCATTTTTAGACATTAAAAACAACTCATTATGCTGCTTGACGTAGCAAACTGATTTTTTTTAATTATATTATTCTACTATATCAGTATAGTCATGAACACACTTCATTGTAGAGCAAGTTTTGACCGTTTTCTGCCATTTATTATTCTTAGACATTTCTCCAGTATAGGCAACTGAATTGGAAGCTCTAAAACAATTCAGAAAACGGACGCACTTCCGCATTGTAGAATAAGGTCAATAGATGAGCTCTCAGCCAGGCTCCTACCTATACCTTATTCAGCAGTATATCTCTCCATAGCAATTTCTACATTCTATCTTAGACCCCAACTAAACCTGGGGAGTTCTCGAGACCTGCCTGAGCTCAAACTCACCTCTTGCCCTTCAAACGGTGAGAACCTCAGACTCGAGGATCTTCTGAGCTCAAGGTTTTCTCCCGGGACAGCATACCAAACATGCTTTATTATCAATCATCAGCTAAGTGTGAACTCTTAAAATAATGTTTAAATAATAGAAATTTTTTTTTAAAATTATTTACATTTCCCAGGAGGGCTAATAATTTAGTTTTTTTTACTGTATATTGTCCCAGAAATAGCAGCAATTTGCAATATTTTAGCAATTTTTAGACCATTTTATTTCACAGATTTTTAAATGATACTTGTATAATGTTGCAAACATCTCCAAAGGGTGTAAAAAAGGTTTATAGCTAAACTGTTATGATAGTCAGCGGTGTTGCCCTTGCATGACAACTGAAGAACACTTCCTGTCATTCACCTGAACTACATAACCCATCATGCCATGCAGTCCCACACCAGTTTCAGTTCCCCTTCTGATTACACACAGCTGCAGTTTATCATATAATTTCAACACACCATTCACACACACACATCCATTGCTGAGTCTTGTTTTACATCAGTGAAGCTTTACCAAGCGGTTTTCCTTTTTTCCCTTGCTGTGTTTTGACCCTTTGTTTGTTTACCATTTCTTTATTGTTTACTATTTCTTGATTTTGTTCAGGCTTTGGATTACCTTTGTATGCCTGCCTGCTTCTGTTTCAACCCTTGCCTGCCTGACAACTCTGAAGCTACATTTGGATCCAACCCCTGATGTTACACACTTTTTTTTACAAAACCTTTGACAAAACAGAACAAATGCTATCAACCACATAACAAACATACTGTAACAGCACAATCAGGTTTGATTATGCTACACTTTGACAAAAATTAGCATTATATTTTTAGATATAAATAATTAATATTTTTAAAAATATAAAATGTTATGATATTGATTTTATAATCTCAAAACTTAAACTTTGGATTAAAAAATCCAAATTAAAAAGATGTTTCTCACTTTTAACAATATCACCATTTCAACTGAATGATCTTTTGCAGCTATCTAGTGCCTCTATTTTAAACATTGTGTTATTTTAAACGTGCAGTGAGTAGGCGATTTCTGGAAAATGCTGTTGTCATTTTTCTCCACCAAACCTTTTCTTTAAGATAGTCAAATATTTTCAAAAGCTGCATACCCATAAAGGCCATGGATGAGCAGAATGCACTGTCTCTTGGCACAGAAGTTGAAAAGGCTTTCTCTTCAAAGTAGATAAATTTTTTAAAGCCGTAGGATCAGAGCTTTGGATCCAGGAATGCCTCAGAAGTTGAGATCTTATTTCATTGCTTTTTAAACACAATTTCCATTCTTAGTAAAATGAATACAACATTTTGTCGATTTGACATTACTAATTGCAGTATCTATAGGTTTAGTAGTACATATGTTTTACAATGCAATATATTTCTTTTGGAAATCAATAGACAATTGATATGACTAAGCATTCACTCTCAGGTGGTTCCAAGCATTTTTTTAAATTCCGTATTGACACAAAAGAAGATATTTTGTAGAAAGCTGAAAACTTTTAACAATCAACTTCCATAGTTGTAAAGTCAATGGTTACAGGTTTCTTCAAAATATCTTCTTCTGTCTTCCAACAGAAGAAAGAAACTCAAACAGGTTTGGAACCACTTGAGTGAGTAAATAAAGTAAATTTGTGTTTTTGTGTGAGCTATCCTTTTAAAAGGCACCTATTTTATCCCTTTTATAAGATGTAAGATAAGTCTTTGGTGTCTCCAGAATGTGTCTGTAAGGTTTAAGCTCAAAATACCGATCAGAAAATGTATTATAGCCTTCAGAATATGCCCATTTTGGTGTCTGAATACAGTGTAGCTGTTTTTGTAGCCTGTGGTTAATGAGCTGCTTCTCCCTGCCCACCGTTTTCACATGTCTGCTTCTCCTGTGTTACATCAGATAAACAGCAGTCAGTGATAGAGACAGACATGGATAAAGCTGAAATACAGCTCATTTGTCAAAAATACCAAGTAAGTTTATTTTTTTATGTTGTGGCGAGGGGGATGGGCCAAGAGCTGTGGGAATGGAACGAGGCCGCCTCGTAAGTGAAGAATGAGAAACACCTGTGACGCACACTGGCTTCGAATCCCATGGAAGGAGCTCTGAACTATAAGAGGAGGAACGATGGCAGTGGAAGCCAAGAGAGAACCGGGCCTGGACAAATTTTGCTGTCCGTTTGTTTTATTTTCTTATTAAAATTTATTTGAAACTTTGTTGGTTCTCCGCCTCCTTCTTCCCAGCGGCCAGGCAGCCCTGAACTTCATTACAGTCGTGCCGAAATCCGGGAGAAGGAGGGACAGGTAGTCCAGTTGCCCTCGCTGCTGAGAGGGAGGGCGAGTGTTCGGGAGTTAACCCAAGTGGGGGAGAAACCGTCTCCCAGCATGGGGAGGAACACGGGATGCGGGGCTCACCACCGGAAGGGAAAAAGCTGAAGGGAGCCATTCCAGAAAGCCCGAGGGAGTCGTCGCGATCTGCCAAGATGCCGAAGCCTGCGTCCATCCACCGAAGCAGGAGCAGAGCAGGAGACCAGAAATGCCACCAGCCAGCCAGGAGAACCACCGCCGGACACCAGAAGATGAACAGGTGGATAGATTCCTCCACAGGGGTCCAAACACATTGAGGACCGAGTGGCAGCATGTCTGGAGAAGCAAACCCCCTTTTTTGGCTCTGGACTATAAGAGGAGGAACGATGGCAGAGGAAGCCATATTGTTTTACTTTTGCTTTTAGTTTGACGGTCTCCGTGAGGAGCTGCCATCCCTTTGTTTTATTTCCTTGTTAAAAATTATTTGAAACTTCGTTGGTTCTTTGCCTCCTTCTTCCCAGTGGCCAGGGGGCTGTGAACTTTATTAAGCATGTATATGTGGTGGAGTTTATTTAAGCCTTTCTGAAATGATGAGTCTCATGCAAATGCTTTTGCAGTACACACACACAAACACACATTAGTGTTTACTGACAGCATGCAGCGGTGGTGATTATAGCGGTTAGGAATTACATATCGTTAAGAAAAACCAACATAATCTCACGGCAATTCGTAACTTTTTGATTTAGTGGCTAATTCCTACGAATTTGTACAATCTAATTCGTACAATATAGTGCGATTTGCTCATCCGCCAATGACAGTTGGGTTTGGGGGTGGGGTTAGGTGCCACGCCTCCTTTTTAAAATTAAAATGTAGACAGACTGTAGACAGACTATACTTACAGTTCTGTCCAAACAGCTAACAAAAGTGGATTTTCATCATAGGTGCCCTTTAATGAGCACAATTTCTATTCATTTTTGTTTCATTTATGCGCGAATCCAAGGAGACGGCTGGCAATGACATTAATCATTATTATAAGAATGTTGAAGCATAAATGGGCGTCATTTTCCTTTTTTCAGTGATCAGAGATTCTCCATCTTTCAGCTGAAGCTCAGAGGAAGGCCTGACATGATGTTTATCAGCGAGAAGAGAAAAGGAACCAGCAGACCAAACACAAAGTGTACTGTGGCGGTTCTTGCTGGCACAGATACTGTACAACCTGACGTTTGCGAAAAGCTTTGATCAAAGTTTTTCCAAACATTCGTGCTGATGGAACAATATCACGCCACCGTAATGTGAATGTCTGAGACTCATTTGGTTGCCTATGAATCAAGGCATTGTACTCAAAATTTCAAGAAAAGACCCCAGCCTTGCTTGTGAATTATACATTCGTGGGAAGTTTCCATTCCCATAAGCTTTTATTTCAGTTAAATGTGAAATCACACTGTGGTAATATGCATGTTTATATGGAAAAATTGTTCCACTAAGGACTTTCAGTATTAACAATAGGAACATTCGTCACAAAGAATAACACTTTTATACTGGTATTATCAGTATGGATGTGAAAAGGGCATATTTCTGTTCATAATAGTGTATCATCCAGAGGTTTTCAAACTGTGTTTTGGATATGAATATGTTTATAGAAAAAACATGAACTGGTTACATAGTGAATAAGCAATTGGTTAATAAAGCTTTAAACATGAAATTAAGATAAACTCAGATTAGTATAAAACAAGTAAATAAAATAAAAATATTTAAATTAAAATATTATATAATTCTAATTAAAACACAATTAAGTTATGCATGACATAAATGCTTATTTTAATGCTATCTATTGGCTTGTAAGAAAATAAATACTCTGCATATGCAAATCGGATTTCTGCTTCCAGATATATGTTAAAGATTTTAGGTATCAGCCCTGATGTCCATATTGAAACATCTCAAATATAATTAAAACTATTGTCATTCATTTTTTCCACTGTATAAATTGGGCCTTCATGCAGGAAACTGCCTATTTCTGGAAGTGGGTCCCATCCACACTTAAACCTTGGACACATCAGGCTAACATCAAAGAAATAGCGGCCACAATAAACGTCACTTTGCGGTGGCTGTGTTTGTATTGTGTGGACTGAAAAGCTGCACATGAACACACCAAACAGATGACAGCTGACTGAAGTTAGATTCTGCACCCACGTGAGAGCATACATGTTTCCATACCAGTAGGTGGCAGTATCTGTTCTGTTATTCCATAAAGAGAAACTGGAACTAGTGCTGCACACATACAAACTGTAAACAAAGCAGTGTTTATGTACAATTTTTACAGTACATCTTGCTCACTCCAGATGGCTTCTCTTATGCAAATAGCACATCATGATTTCGCCATTTAAGGTGCGATCCTGGATGCTGATCCTGGACCATCATTTTTGTTCGAAAATGTAATCCATACCTATTCCCTACCCCTAACCCCAACTATAACTGTAAATTATTCCCAAAATCAGAGAGCAATAATAGTTGGACAACAATCATATAGAAAGCTTAAACTTCACATAAACGGTAAACATATTCCTTAATTCTGATTGGAATGTTGTTCCAGGATCAACATAGATGTTAATCCAGGAACATGTCTTCCTTGGTGGAATCAGGTTGTTGTATGCAATTATGTCTGCTAATCTCTAATTATTATAATGCATATTTGGGTTACGTTCACACTGCGAGGCTTAGTGCTCAGATCTAATATTTTTGCATGGCTGTTCACACTGCTCTTATAAATGTGGCCAATATCAGATTTGCAGTGTGAACAGATCCTGGTCCTAAACTGACCCGTATGCGCAAAAGTAAAGTTACGGATAGCACAAAATATCTAATTATGCACACAGTGTGTATACTGTATGAAGTAAGCCCGTTGTTAGATCATGCTTATGATTATTACTCTTTTCACAGACAACCGTGATGTATTTCATGAACTGTAAAGGGTTGTTCTGCTACTACTAACGTGTATTTCGGCATTTGAGACCTAAAATAAGTCTCTTGTGATTAAAAACACTGATTATTTGTGATTTATGACAACCGCGATGAGTGGCGCTCTGAGCAGCGGTGTAGTGAACTCGTAAAGGGTTAATGAGCAGCCGCAGACTAAACTGTAAAGGTGGAGTTGGTTTATCTCCGTTTGCTCCATTTTACTTCGTTATAAACGACAAACATGTGCAGAAGGGGGGTTTGGATGCTCTAGAACCTGCCTTTTTTCTCTCGGAGAGAAAGTTCCCCTCCTTTGCACACAGATCCCCTATCCGCAACACCCACGACGCTTCAGCTTCGCAATCAACCCGTGCCTCAATCGTTAACCAGATTAGTTAACAAGCACCAGTTTTGCCTTCAAAATCTTTTTCAACATGAACAGCCAACTTTCTGTGGTAAAGTAATTGCCCTGTGTGCTATTCTACTATGCTGCTGAGGAGTAGAGGATGTTTGCAGCACAGAATGATGATGCATGTCGCTCAAAGATTATGTAAAAGTCTCATGAAATCCGACATAACCGTTCACACTGCGGTCGCATTGCAAAACATCAGATCTGTGTCTGATTTAAGACTACATATGAAAGTGGTACAGATCTGACCTGAAAAGATCAGATTCCATGCGGTTCGGGCTGTTCACACTGTCATCACCTGAGTCACATGAGGGGGAAAAAACCTGATTCGGGCCACATTTGCCTGCAGTGTGAACGTAGTCCAAATAACGGCCGGCTTCTTTGTGTTTCTTCTTGAGTTGCACTGTTTGCTTGGATTTGTCATTTTAGTTTTTGTCCTAGCTGAACAGCAAATCGGAGTGGTCTATTGATGCTGTATCTAAATGCTAAGTCAGACAAACTGCCTCTGAAGTGAGCCTGACAAGAAGTGATGTGTAAAAAACCAAACAAACTAGCCTGACAGATGCTCACCCACAGCCCAAAACTACCCAACGGCCGACTATCGGCTTGGTGCTTTAACAGATCAAAACCATTGATCTTTTTCACTATAAAGAACTTTTTTATGCAATCTAAATGTTATGGTTCTTCATAGAACTATGAATGGTGATAAATAAGCTTTATTTAACTCTTTCACGTGTACAATCACACCAGTGTGATCAGCCTTGGCTGCTCCCTGAAGCCTACAATCACACCGGTGTGATCAGAAAATTCTGAGCGCACGTCATCAATTGCTCAAATTCAAATCTGATGGCTCACGCTGAGGCACAGAAAGAAGTGCGCAGCGCTTGTCATAAATTACAATTTATCTGTCCTTTCAAACAAATAATATTTAACGTAAAGTATTAATATTGTTTAATAAATACGCACTAATTGTATTTTATTACTGTCTACCCCTACCTCAACCCTAAACCCAACCCTCATGGTAATGTAAAAATATTATTTGTTGTACAGTGTCACAAATATTATGCAATATTGACATGAGTATCCTCAGCTGTATCCCGTCTAGACTTCACCGCACTGAACTTTTTATGCGGTATAAGTGTAAAGGTTCTTTATAGAACTATCAATGCTGATAAATAAGCTTTATTTAATCCTTTCACGCACACAATCGCACCGGTGTGATCAGCCCCTTAACCCTTAAGCTTACAATCACACCGGTGTGATTAGAAAGTTCAGAGCACACATCATAATTTTTTTCTCATCACAATTTTTTTGATATATTGACGCGAGTATCCTCAGCTGTATCCCATCTAGCAAGTAATAAACAATTAAGGCTTAATTTAATAAATAATATAAATACTTGTTAACTTAAATTAGATTTTTTGCTTTTGACAACACTTTATATTGGTTTTAGGAAAGGGTATAGATCAGTCTATCACAAGCTGATTTTTTTCTTTTGAAAACACTATCGGTTGGGTTTAGGGAAGGGTGTAGATCAGAACTGCAAGTTGATTTTTTGGTTTTGAGAACACAATCGGTTGTATTTAGGGAAGTGTTTAGGTCAATCGATCGCAAGTGAATTTTTTGGTTTTGAAAACACTATCGGTTGGGTTTAGGGAAGGGTGTAGGTCAGACAATCCCAAGTTGATTCTTTGCTTTCGAAAACACTATAGGTTGGGTTTAGGGAAGGGTGTAGGTCAGTCTATCGAAGTGGAATTTTTTGAGTTTGAATCTGTTTGAGTTGTTGTCCCTGAAGCCTACGATCACACCGGTGTGATTAGAAAATTCAGAGCGCACATCATCTTTTTTTCATCATCACAAGTTTATTGCTATAGTGACATGAGTATCCTCAGCTGTATCCTGTCTAGCAAGTAAAATACAATTAATGCAAAGTTTAATAAATAATATAAATACTTGTTAACTTCAGATCGCAGCTGTATCCCTTCAAGCAACAACAGCGGCGCCTATTACTCGTCATATAACAATAAATACGATCATTATTAAGCTGTTTAAAAGACAAAATATATGTTCTACCACATATTTGATAATCAGAGAATCAGAAATTTAACAATACAATAAGAAAATCTATCTATATTTGCAGAAAATGGCAAAAAGAAACAAAATACAGTATATACATAGATTATTGGGGCTGTTTGGTCACGTGATAAACTTGACATGTCACCATGGGAACTTTAGGACACAGGAGGGTCAGGTGAGGTATTTAAAACTCACGCGTAAAGGGTTAAATTGTACTCAAGTAAAAGCTGAAAACTCATTTCTTCCATTTTTTTCTCAATTCCTTCCAGTTCTATCTTGTACTATTCTAAACAGTGCCTAAACTGGTTCTTTGCCTCTTTGAGTGCTGGATAAAAGCATCTAAACGTAAATTCCCCATGTTTATGTTTAATCTATCATTTGGTAGAATGGATGTTCTGAATGTTTGCGTTATGACATCGAGAGATCTGTTCTTATCTTTTGCATTAGAGGCAACAGGAAAGGCGGTTTTTATGAACATAATGGATCTAACAGATCTGCGGTCCATTCCAACAGTTTTCGAGATCTTGCTCTCCAGGTACAGCTCAAATCATCCAACAAATGGCGTTTCTCAAATCACCCAGAAACTGAAATGAACATCTCACCTTCCATTCGATGCACGGACAATTCCCAGACTTCAAAGATGCGAGTGGGAGAATCTGTTGGCTTGTGGCGTAAAGACCGGGTCAAGAGCCCAAGCAAATATTTCTCTGAAGTTTTGCCTCCTCTGTTTAAACTCCCAAGTAGATAAATCGCTGAATAAAGCGATTCATTTAGAAAAATTGGAAGCCACCCACATACTGACCACAGCGTTCCTCCCCTCTCTGTCCCGTGCTGAAGACACCAGGCTTATTTGCAACACAGGCTCATTGGAAATACATGCCTCAGATTACATTTTTGCGAAACCGTGAAAACGTGTTTCAACATATGTTGCCTGTTGTTTGTAGGTAAAATGAATGCTACGGGGCAGTATGACGCTAACAAAATTTGTTCTTTTTCACCCTAAGTTACTCATATCTTACCAGGAAATATTATCAATGAATAAAGGATTATTTAAGTAAGTTTTTTTGCAAGAACCAAATAAATGCCGCAAAACACCTTTAAAAAGTCTATGATGTGTAAACAAATGCATTTGCCTTACTCGCTTATCGCCATATGGGCAACTTTTCTGCTGCGGTCAGTTTGCTCAGTGGCTCACCTTGTATGGTGTTGTACCTGAGATGCGAATCGCTTGACAAAACAGGTAACAATGTGGTAAAACTATGCAGCTGCAATGCAATTTTCTCTTCATGTTTGATTTTGAAAACACTATCTGTTGGGTTTAGGCAGAGGTGTAGGTCAGTCAATCGCAAGTAGATTTTTTGGTTGGGTTTAGGTTGCTTTTAAAAACACTAAAGTTCGAGTATAGATCAGTCGATCGCAACTTGACTTTTTGGTTTTGAAAACATTATCATTTGGCGTTAGGGAAGACTGTAGGTCAGTTAATCGCAAGTTGATTTTTTGCTTTTGAAAACACTATCGGTTGGGTTTAAAGAGAGGTGTGGGTCAGTCAATCGCAAGTAGATTTTTTGTTTTTGAAACCACTATCCGTTGGGTTTAGGGAGAGGTGTAGGTTAGTCGATCGCAAGTAGATTTTTTGCTTTTAAAAACACTATCGGTTGGGTTTAAAGAGAGATGTAGGTCAGTCAATCGCAAGTTGATTTTTTTTTTAAACACTATGCGTTGGGTTTAGGGAGAGGTGTAGGTCAGTCAATCGCAAGTTGATTTTTTGTTTTTGAAAACACTATCATTTGGGGTTAGGGAAGACTGTAGGTCAGTTAATCGCAAATTGATTTTTTGCTTTTGAAAACACTATCGGTTGAGTTTAAAGAGAGGTGTGGGTCAGTCAATCGCAAGTTGATTTTTTGCTTTTGAAACCACTATCCGTTGGGTTTAGGGCGAGGTGTAGGTTAGTCGATCGCAAGTAGATTTTTTGCTTTTAAAAACACTATCGGTTGGGTTTAAAGAGAGATGTAGGTCAGTCAATCGCAAGTTGATTTTTTTTTAAACACTATGCGTTGGGTTTAGGGAGAGGTGTAGGTCAGTCAATCGCAAGTTGATTTTTTGTTTTTGAAAACACTATCGTTTGAGTTTAGATCAGTCGATCGCAACTTGATTGGTTTCTTTTGAAAACATTATTGGTTGGGGTTTGGGAAGACTGTAGGTCAGTTAATCGCAAGTCGATTTTTTGCTTTTAAAACACTATCGGTTGGGTTTAGGAGAGGTGTAGGTCAGTTAATCGCAAGTTGATTTTTTGCTTCTGAAAACACTATCCGTTGTGTTTAGGGAGAGCTGTAGGTTAGTCGATCTCAAGTAGATTTTTTGGTTTTGAAAATACTATCGGTTGGGATTAGTGAAGGGTTCAGGTCAGTCAATCACAAGTTGATATTAGCTTTTAAAAACACTATCGGTTGGGTTTAGGGAAGGGTTTAGATCAGATGATCGCAAGGTAATATATGCATGAAAAGCCCCGCCTGCTAATGCATATGAGATTCACATGTAAATGGTACATATCAGAAAAAACACCCCAGTAATGTATTTGAGATTCTAAAATAATGTAGACAGCAGCCTCTAGTGGATTTTATCATCGCAAGCTGCAAGGAAACGTCACCGGAGCAACATATTTCACACAAAAACGTAGCCCTGGGCACATACTTGCAGTTTGAATTGTGAAGCAGAAGGTAATTGATGATGGTTCTCATTTTAAAGAGACTCCAGCTCCTGCTGTATGTTCGCCATAAGTGCGGTGCTGATGTAGTTTCCCTCCAGGCTCAGGTTCTCCAGGGAACCTTTTCCCCTAAAGCACAGAGCCTCCAGGAGACAATGTCCTCCAACATCAGTGAAGCCATTATTATCCAATTCCACCTTTCTCAGGCTCTTGTTTGATTGCAGCACTTCTGCAAACAATTTAACACCATCATCCCTGAGGTTGCTTTCATCTAAAATGATATGCGTCAGCACAGTGTTCACTTTGAGGCTTTCAAACAAGACTGTCCAGGCCTCCATGTCTGAACAAGATGTCTGCGCCAGGCCCAGATACTGAAGGTGGGAATGATACCTCATGAACGTGGCCAGCACCCTCAGGCCATCACTGCCAATTCCGTTTCCACCTAAGTCTAACTCTATGATGGCACTGTTAGCAGGAGAGCAATGGATCTGTTCAGAGTTTCCACACGGCGCTGCAGTTTTATCTTGAAGTTCAGCCAATCCGCTAAGCAGGGTCCGCACTCCAAGATCGCCAAGTTGGTTTCCAAACAATCTGAAGAAGAAAGAAAAGGACATTCATCATTCATCATGATTAATAACGACCTTCAAGGCTTTCTTTATCAGAGCAGTCAGCTTATTTTGAGGGCAGAAACGCACAGTAGTTCTTTGATGTGTGGTTTGGCTTGCAGAAGGTCTAGTAAAACAGTGATTCCAGGAGGTCCGATTTGGTTCAGATTTAGGTTAATCACTGTGACTTCGGATGGGCTTCTTTTGAGCGCTGTCGCCAGACTTTTCAGCAGTTCATCTGTCAGACCTGTGTTTCTCAGAACCAGTTGCTCCACTTGATCAGAATTGCTCAGCAGTTCTGTCATTGCATCCATCTGAAGCAAAGATAGTTTGTTTTTAATAAAACATTCTCAGATTACAGAATGACTGAAATTTGCCTTTTTTCAGACTTTTAATTATTTGATGAAGTGTGTGAAGTAAATGCATTGCTTTTCAATGGATAATGTAATATTTTATTAAAAGATTTATTATTTGGGAGCTTTAAATACACTTTATTCACTGCCAATTCAGTTAAAAGGAGTACACAGACATCATTTTTCCCATTCTTTTTTTAAAAGTGTTTGTTAAAACATTATAATATAATGATAAACCAAACTTTCTATCTACAAGAAGAATTTCAACATTACAATTTTTGATTTGAAGCAAAGAAGTAGAGTTAAAGACAAAATTATGAGCCCTCTTTTGAATTTTTTATTCTTAATGGGGAGAGGTTTATTTCAACACATTTATAAACATAATAGTTTTAATATCTAATTTCTAATAATTTCATCTCTGCCATGATGACAGTACCAGTGGTGTAGTCCTAAAAAAAAGGTGGTTTACTATTACACCTGACCCAAATTTCAAATGAAAGTAGGCAAAGAAACGACGAAAGTCAATGTTTCTTTGATTCATTAGCCATAGATTATATTTATATAAGCTAGCCATGGCAATTGGCTGTATGTATACAGTATGTAGCTTATATAATCATTTTATTACTGAAAAAAAGAGTCAATCAAGATAGTTACAACAATTTAGTTAACTTTTATTAAAGTTAACTGAATAGGGGCCTGTGTGTGCATACATGGAAAGACAGCTTTTTAACTTGCTTTCTTTACTGGCTTATTACTAGCGTTTCTTATTGTCTTCTGTTGTCGCTATTATATACTAGTAGTTAGCCTTTTAAATTGCATATTGTTACACGATTTTGTGTTATATATATATATATATATATATATATATATATATATATATATATATAGTGTCGTTCCCTGTAGCGGTAGGCACGATTAAGACAAATGTGAAATACTGTTGTACAGGGGCGGTTATAGGATTTTCATTTTAGGGCGAATCAGGAATCATTTTGGGGTAAACAAAGAAAAATGTATATACATTTATACACATATACGTTTTTAAGTAGGAATTTAAAATAATACACTAAAATTAGGGAAGTTTAATCAGAAAAATAAGTGATTATACCGAGGGTAAATGCAAATATTGATCCACAGAAGTGGTAATACCCAAACAGCTAGTGGAAAAAAGTAAGCATACTGAGTTTACATGCGTATAGCAAGGACTACACTACTGGACAGTACATAATATTTTAGTTATTTTGCAAGATACTAGTATTCAGTTTAAAGTAACATGTAATGGCTTAATTAGGTGAATTGAGTTAACTAAAGTTAGGTTATATAGGCAAATCATTGGACAACTATGATTTATTCTGTAGCCAATCAAAATATATATATATACTTTTTAAGAGGGCCAATAGTATTCACCATATTTATTTTTTTAAACTGAATTTATTCCAATCAAAATAAATAAGACTTTTCCAAAAGAAAAATAATATTATAGGAACATTTTTGTAGAAAAATAAAATTTCAGATTACCTGTTTTTGTAAGTCTTGCTCAGATGTAACGTCCTCTGGATCTCCACTTACTGTAAAAAAAGTAATTAGAGAATGTCATGATTGTATTATAATTTGCATATACAATATATATTATTTTTTGAGGGTCGAAGACAAAAAAGGCTCGTAAGCACACTGAAAGAATGGTTCTTTGCAAATTGTTGCAAACTATTCATATAAGCTGAATTTAAACAAATTAAGTTGAACAGTACTGAATTTAATTTGTTTGTTTATATTCCTTCATTCATTTTCTTTTCGGCTTAGTCCCTTTATTAATCTGGGGTCCCATCACTGGGAAACATCCATACACTCTTATTCACACATATACACTACAGACAATTCAGCCTTCGCGAACACAGGGAGAACATGCAATCTCCACACAGAAACACCAACTGACCCAGCAGAGGCTCGAACCAGCAACCTTCTTGCTGGCAAATGTGCTACTCACTGCACCACCGTGCAGCCCTTGTTTGTTCATATTCAGCCCATAATTGTTTACAACCACTTTTAAAAAAAAAATGTGTCCAGTGAAAATTTTTTAGTGCATTAAACCAGGGTAAAACATCTTTAATATTACTTTAATATGTGTATTTATTTTTAAAAACTCATGTCAGGCAAGTTTTCTTTTATGACAAATTAAAAGATCACAAAGCATGTAAAAATCAAACTGGGGTAGCATAAATAATGTGTCTGTGCTCTTTGGATAAGAGATTCATCAGAATAAACAGCAAAATTCAGTCCAAGGCACTCAAAAAATGTGGAAAAAATATTAAAAAGCCTTTATTGACATAGCTATTCTTTAAAAATCATTTACTTTGCAACTATCCTTCAAGCCACAGGTATTTCCCATATATGAGCAATAAGTTTTAATAATTGTAAATGTGCTCAAGTTTACTATAATCACGTCAGAATAATCTTGTTGTTACACTATACAATGATGGGATATTGTTCCCCCACATATCTTAACATTTTATATTCACAAAACTGATTAGAAATGAATCAAACATTTACTTGCATTAAAAAAGGTTTTCTATCTAAATATAATCGCTTTTATACATTTAACTTGATGCAGACATCAAAAGGGGACATCTTATATGACCCATTTCATACCACATTTTAGAGCAGGAAGAGATTTTACTGACCTTGCTTGTTATTAATTTTAGGTATCCTTTCTTCTGTGGCATCGCTGTCACTTTCTGTGCTCAGTTCTACCTCTGATGCCGAGCCTGTGAGTCCTGATGTGATCTGCTCTTTGATTTTGTTCCTCTCAGACTCTAGCAGATAATACAAAATACTATTACAAATAAGCTTTTGAGAATCAAACAATATCTCAGACAACATCCCCCCCCCCCCCCCACTCAAAATAAAAATGTGTTTTGGCTATTCCTGCCAATACATCAGCTTTGTAATCTACTGAAAAACTCTAGATTATATTCATCTGTAATATAATTTGATACAACTGCTTTTGCATTGATGCCAGATTGATCATGTCTGTTATGAATAGTCTTATCTTTTGGTTTACATCCATCAAGTTCCTAATAAAAATAGTCCAATAGAATACAACAACTTGTTAGTATTAAATGAACTGGATTATTAAGAAAACATGCGATCGGTATTGGGTTGTAATTTCTAATTCCTTTCTAAATCAGTTCTAATTCAACTCTTTAATATTGCCATAATATAAATGTACTTATTATGGCACACATTGCTACGATGTCATAAAACTACCATCATTATCACTGTGGTTACTATAGCACATCTTATTAAAAGGATAGTTCACCCAAAAATGAACATTTGCCTATTATAAACTCACCCTCAAGTGGTTTCAAACCTCTATGAGTTCCTTTTTCTTTTCTACTGAACATAAATAAGTTATTTTGAAAAATGTTATAACCATTGACTTTCAAAGTAGGATAAACAGCGTAGGCTCATTCTGAAAATGTACCGCTATATACATTTCTGGAGAGTGCCTAATTTGTCTTTTGCAGTTTTTGTTTTCACGAATCCACCAGAGGCTGCTGTGTATGCTTTTTGAGATCTCAAATTTCTCTCGTGAGGGCCATTGGCACCTGCTGTTCTCGGGTAAATCCACCAGAGGATGCTGTGAACTGACTGACTGACTGATTGAATTACCGACCCTCCTCCTTCCCTAAACCCAACTTTTGAGTTTTCAAAAGCAATCCAGAAAAATAAAAACCCTCGACTGATTTTTACCACATTTTTATATTTTACCAGACTCAAACACCATCCTTGTGGTCAACTCTCTGTGTCTCAAGTTCGCCGATGTACACAGCGAGCCATTGGACAAACTGGTAACAATGAGAAAGCCATCCATATGGAGGTAATAGGTCAGCTGGTAAGCGCGAAAAGGAATGGTGTCATACCGCCCCCTAGCGTTCGTTTTAAAGACTAAATGCAGCCATCCGTTCCATTGGCTACATAATTCACGATCTCCAGAAATGTATATAGGGCTACAGAATGAGTCTATGTTGCAACCAATACTATGGAAGTCAACGGTTACAGTTTTTTTTTTTTGTTGTTGTTGTTGCATTTTTAAGAGAGATTAGGAAAGAAATTCAAACAGGTGTGTGACAAGTAAATGATGAGTAAATGATGACAGAATATTCAGTTTTGGGTGAACTATCCTTTTAAGGATCTGCTTCTTTGTACCTACTGTAATGTTACAGTTTTCCGTGTTTTGTAATTCATGTTTTTATTTATTTTTTATTTTTCCCCATTTATTTATGCTTTTGAATTGCCCTATGTGGCCTTGATCTTTCTTCCTACAACTTTTAACCTGGAAAAGTTTGAAAAAGGGACTTTTATTAACATTTTTAGTAGTTTAAAGTGATATATTTTTGGATCAGGTTGTATATTTACAGTACAAAAACTCCCAGTACAAATTCTGTAATTTTACAGAGTTCTCTATATATTATTTTGTATACATTATATTATTTCAAACTACTAAAATGTAATTAAAAGTCACTTTGTTAAATTGGAGAGTGGAATTTTTAAAATCAAAAGTGGAGCAGAGCAGAAATCAACATCCCATAATGCAATTTACAACCGCAAATAACAGCAAACACTTGTGAATCACAAAATACGGAAACCGTTAATAAACAGATATTTTGTTTCCAGTAACCAAACTTTTTTTTTTTAACTAAACAAAGTTAAAAGGTGCAGTAGGTGATCTGCCTAAATGTTAACCGGTAAGCATAATATCTTTAAAATACAATCCTTCCCCTGTCGTCCAAAGCCACGCCTCCTGAAACGCGAATGCGCACATTAAAGATGACAGAGACTTACTAAATCATGTCATTCGCGCCAGTTAGAAAACTTTATAGTACTTTATAATACTACAATTCCCAATGATCTAGCACATTTTCAGTTGTTTAGCAAGCAAAACTTGTCATAATGTGTTTCATGCATGCAAGGATTGGGGGTCTGACTGCCTCACGTGCTTTGTCCTAAAGCGACTACTGTATGCTTAGTGGTTGGCCAGCGGAGTGCAGGAATTACTCTCATCACTAAGCCATACTTACATGCTATTTCAGATTGAATGTTCAGAGTAGCAGTAAACAATATGGGGAGTGCACCACAGCTTGTCAGTGATCACAAATGAACCAATGTGAATATATAACCAACTTCAGCTCACTAAAGCAGGCTAGGCGGAATAGAGCTATTTACTAATGTTTTATTGTTAAACTAAATAAAAAAATCTACATTACCGATGCTGTAAAAGGTCCCTTATGAAATTGAAAATAGTCACATCAAGCTATCGCCGGAAGATTTCAGCGGCTGAACAACACTTCTGTGCATATAACCCATTCGTCAAACAACACAATCTACATAAGCTTTGCGTGACTAGTTTTAAAACACAACGTTACCTGTCTACTAGAAATACTTCAACCATGGTGTCATCCTTCCTCCAGCGTGCAAAAGTAACTCCAATATTAATTCAGGATTTTAAAAAAGTTTTGATTCAGCTTTTGTTTTTACCGCTGTCACTCGTGTCCATGTAAACGCGCATCGGCAGATCTGCCGTGAATGGGTGAATCTACATTTGTTGACAGACAGTTTGGGATACTTCTCAGAATTATGGGAATTATCAGCCCAACAATATTTAATTGAATGAACTTTTTTTAGTTTTATGCCTTACCCAGAATATAAAAATACATATAAACACATTTAGATCATTTACTTTAATCATTACTATTGGAATGTGAAGAGACTTTCAACCAGCACAACAACAAATGTTTCTGAAGACAATCACCTACTGCACCTTTAACTTGCGAGTTGTGTTTTGTTTTTGCATCCAAGCACTGCTCGTGTCCTTAAAACTTCTCCCTAACCTCTGCTTATGTTTGAATTAACAACGACTTTTTGTAATAACCTTTATGGTAAAATGATTGACTCCCTCTAAATCAGGCTAAAAGACTCAGGGGAAACCCTGTCTGTGAGCAACGAGCCGCAGTTCTTGACTCACTGTTTACTTTGAACCACCTCTGTTGGTCTAGGCCTGATTCCAGACCAGTGCTCATTTCAACACATTCTTCATAGAAGTCCCTCAGTCTTCCCCTGTTCCTGCTTTTTCCATTCCATTGTGAAGGATCCGTCACTTTCTCCCCGTCCCGCTTGCTCAGAGTTTTTCCTTCCTGCAATGAATCTTGAGAAATGCAACTGTCCTGATAGTGCTGTCTATAAAATAAAGTGCAAGCTAATGATTTACAACAAAGCTTCATCTTGAGGTAGCTTTTGCGTTGACCTGGCAAGCAGCTCTATTTGCAATGGCCTTGTCCTCTCACAGGCTTCAAAACCACATCAGAATTGCACTCACCTGGCACTTTGCTTTTATTTTCCATCACTGGATTATGTTTTGTTGCTGATGTTTGCAGTTGCTCTTTGGCATTGGAAGACGATTTGTCTTTAGTTTCGTTTCCATTATGATGTGTTTGCGATTCCTCCGAAGCTTTGCCCTCTCCTCGTTGGCTGCGTGGTCCTTTGTGGCGTTTGTGGTGTCGTCGTTCTTTCACGCTGCCGTTCATGTCTTCGCTGTCTGTTGACAAAGCACCTCCATCTTTAGAGAGCTTTCTCGTCTTCTGCACAGATCTTTCCATTCCAAGAGGGACGAATAAAGGGGAAGAAGGGCACGACTCCATAACACCTGGACAGAGGGTAGGATTGAATTAATGCATTTATATCGCACGCTCTGCACCAAAAACGCTTTACAATCATCTAAGGAAGATTCTTCTCACTCACTGCAAGTGCGCAGCATCCATCTAGACCAAATATAGTCCAAGAGTTTAACTCCAACTTGACTCTACACACTTGTCTAAAAGTTTCAATTTTGCCTACACTATTAAAAAAACAGCCACTTTATCAGGTGCCCAACTGCTTGTAAGAAATCATTTCTAATCAGCCAATCACATGGCAGCAACTCATTGCATTTAGGCATGTAGACATAATCAAGAAGATCTGCTGCAGGTCAAACAGAGCATCAGAATGGGGAAGAAAGGTGATTTAAGTGACTGAATGTGGCATGGTTGTTGGTACCAGTGGGGTTGGTCTGAGTATTTCAGAAACTGCTGATCTACTGGGATTTTCATGCACAACCATCTCTAGGATTTACAGAGAATGGTCCAAAAAAAGAAAATATCCAGTGAGCAGCAGTTCTGTGTGCACAAATGCCTTGTTGATGCGATGAGAATGGCCAGAGGAGAATGGCCAGACTGATAGAAAGGAAACAGTAACTCAAATAACCACTCGTTACAATGGAGGTCTGCAGAAGAGCATCTCTGAACACACAACACATCCAACTTTGAAGTGGATGGGCCACAGCAGCAGAAGAGGAAACTGAGGCTACAATTCGCACATCCTCACCAAAATTGGACAATAGAAGATTGGAAAACCGTTGCCTGGTCTGATGAGTCTCAATTTTGCTGCGACATTTGAATGGTAGGGTCAGAATTTGGCATCAACACCATGAAAGCTAGCTGGTCGTGTAATGGGGCGGGGGATATATTCTTGGCACACTTTGGGCCTATTAGTACCAAATGAGCATTGTGTCAACGCTACAGCCTACCAGAGTACTGTTGCTGACCATGTGCATCCCTTTATGATCGCAGTGCACCCATCTTCTGATGGCTACTTCCAAAAGGATAACACACCATGTCATAAAGCATGAATCATCTTGAACTGGTTTCTTGAACATGACAATGAGTTCACTGTAGTCAAATGGCCTCCACAGTCAGCAGATCTCAATCCAATAGAGCACCCTTGGGATGTGGTGGAGCAGGTGATTCACATCATGGATGTGCAGCCGACAAATCTGCAGCAACTGCATGATGCTATCATGTCAATATGAACCAAAATCTCGGAGAAATATTTCCACTATTTTGTTGAATCGGTGCCACGAAGGATTAATGCAGTTATAAAAGCAAATGGGGGTCCAACCTGATACTAGTAAGGTATACCTAATAGAGTGGCCAGTGAGTTTAGCTGCTAATGAACATGTTTTTTTTCATATTCTGTACTTGTTGCGACGCTTATGCTGACGTATACCTCATATGCGCTTGTGCTTTGTTTCAAACAGAGGAACTCACATGCCAGCCTCTAGGATATATACCAATGCACAGTATCATGCACATGTGCCCTATACTGACACTTAAGAGAAAAGAATGTTGAATTGAAAGTTGTTATTGTTATCTTTTGTGCACTAAGAAATATTCTTATAGCTTCATAAAATTGAGACTGAACCATTGAAGACATATTTTGGCAATGTTTTTGATACCTTTCTAGATTTTTTCAGGAACATTGGTGTCTATGGAGGTCTCAGATTTCATCCAGATTAATTTTGTTAAAAATATAAACGAAGGTCTCTGAAGGTTGGAACAACATGAGCATGAATAATTATTGACAGTATTTAAATTTTTAGGTGAACTATCACTTTTAGATAGAAGAGAGTATTTTTGTTAATAACTACAGCCCCCCTGTGGTTACTGGGAATCAAGCAAGTAGAGTTGTAGGATGGAACGGGGGGTGGTGGTAAAAAAGGTTTACCCTTTTGAATGACCAACAAATTTATACGATAAAGTCCTGGTATTAAGACCCAAACAGATGCAGGTTAAGCACCACCCCCCCCCCACCCCCCACCCCCCCCCCCGGCCTCCCAAAAACCTCTTCCCACACCAGCCTAGGCTGAAATAGTCTCCCTGTGACCTTAAATAAGCTATTATATGAAGGGACAACCATTGTAGTGGTGTCTGAAATCTTTGGTGGACATATTCCAGGGCACTCATTCAATCCAATAATGCACTGCAGTAATGAGGGTATATCAGATGCACATTCAGTGGCTAGAGCAGTGGACTCAAACACAATTCCTGGAGGGTCAAGAACTTTAATTCAATCCTAATCCAAAACCAGCTAATCATGGTCTTCAGGGTTGCTAGGGACTGTTCAAAGCCTTGCAGTCTTTCTCTCAGGCCACATTTTGATGTAATGCCACTTTGACTGTTGGGTAGAATCTGCTGTGGGGCTTGACTCAGTGGAGGCTCATTAGAAGTGCACATTGTGGGTAGATAACTGCAGAAAGGGCACTCACAAGCATCCTTCTGAAAGCTAAAATAACAGATGGGATACCCTATGGCAGTGGTCAGCAGGTGGTAGTCAGCCTGAAAGTACCAAAAGTACTGAAAATATGACATACAACTTCATGTTCTTTGTTTACGGTCATTGGTTTAATATGATGTAATACGTTTAATGTACATGTACTCTCCCTCAGAATGGCTTGCTGTTAAAAAAATTGGCCTTTGGGAAAAATAACTGGTGTCCTATAGATTCCGTGAACTCATCCAACATATGAACACAAGACTACAAATGCAAGAATACAATCGCACATGAACAATGCCATTTGGGACAGAGCCCTAGAAACTTCCAGAAAGGTGATTTGGAACTGGTTGCTAAACATTCCGGTCCACCATTAAATATACACTTACGAACTTCTCTTCCCTTGTTCCCTTTGAGGATTCCCTGCTTCCATTTTAAAATAAGTTCTACTTCATCAAGTAAATGAGGGATGCTTACATGCACATACCCTCTGTCATTTGATTTTGACAGAGAGAGCAAGTTGGCTTCATATATCCACTCTAGCACGTACACTCACTGGCCACTTTATTAGGTACACCTTACTAGTACCAGGTTGGACCACCTTTTGCCTTCAGAACTGCTTTAATCCTTCATGGCATAGATTCAACAAGGTACTGGAAATATTCCTCAGATATTTTGGTCCATATTGACATGATAGCATCACACAGTTACTGCAGATTTGTTAGCTGCACATCCATGATGTGAATCTCCCGTTCCTCCACATCCCAAAGGTGCTCTTTTGGATTGAGCTCTGCTGACTGTAGAGGCCATTTTTGTACAGTGAACTCATTGTCATGTTCAAGAAACCAGTCTGAGATGATTCATGCTTTATGACATGGCGCGTTAGCCTGCTGGAAGTAGCTATCAGAAGATGGGTACACTGTGGTCATAAAGGGATGGACATGGTCAGCAACAATACTCGGGTAGGCTGTGGCGTTGACATGATGCTCAATTGGTACTAATGGGCCCAGAGTGTGCCAAGAACCAATCCTGCGTCTCTGTTGAACATGACAGCAGAACCATTAATTTATTCATTTTCTTTTCAGCTTACTCCCTTTATTAACTAGGGGTCGCCACAGCGGAATGAACCGCCAACTTATCCAGCATATGTTTTACGTAGCGGATACCCTTCCAGCTGCAACCAGTCTCTGGGAAACATCCATACACACTCATACACTACAGACAATTTAGCCTACCCAATTCACCTGTACCGCATGTCTTCGAACTGTGGGGGAAACCGGAGCACCCGGAGGAAACCCGTGTGAATGCAGGGAGAACATACAAACTCCACACAGAAACGCCAACTGACCCAGCCGAGGGTCGAACCAGCGACCTTCTTGCTGTGAGGCGACAGCACTACCTACTGCGCCACCGAGTCGCCACAGCAGAATCATTCATACATAAATTTTCCAAACAACTGATTCAATGAATGCTGGTTGTTGGTACCCATGGACTTCCATAGTAGGAAAATAAAATACTATAAAAGTTAATGTGTACCAACAACCAGCATTCTTCGAAATGCCTTATTTGGTGTTATAACATAAGAGAGAAACTCCATTAGGTTTTGAACAAGTGAAGGGTGATTATAAATAATGACAGAGATTTCATTATTGGATGAACTATCCCAGCAGGCACACAACATCATAGGACATTAATATTAGGTTTAGGTCATGTAGGCAGGTGACAAAAATTCAACATCTACTGTAGCTAGCATATAAGGACAACGTTATTATGACATCCAAAAATTATGTCAAATTTCATTGATATTTGGTTGATTTTAGGTTGTGTTGAAAAGTGACCAAAATCCAACGTCTGGTAGAGGTCATAGTGGTAACGTCCACACAATGTCAAGTTGTAACATGATTAGACAGTGATATTTGGTTGATTTTAGGTTGGACATTGGACATTGATATCAGCCTGATGTTACGTTTTGATGTCAACCTGATTTTCATTTCCAAACAAAATCCAACGTCCCCATGACACTGGGGTACAACGTCAATATAACGTCATGTTAATGTCCTGTGCCTGCAAGGATCTCTTTAAATTAAATATGCATGCTATTTTTTACTTTGTTCTTTATTAATATTTTTGTTTGTACAGGTGCTGCTAATTTGCAGTTATTCACATTATTAAACAGCAAGCACAAACTATGAATTCAGTGTCTCATTTTCAAGTGGACTATATCACTAGACTAATGTTGGCAATGATGAACAAGGGTATCAGGTGATTTTTAAACAAAGCTCTACTTTTCCCAGGTGGTCTCCCATCCAGGTACTGACCTTACTCAACCCTGCCATATGCGCTGCCATATGGCTGCTGCAGGATTGATTACCTTGAAGCATTGAGAAAATATTGCACCCTGGATCATTACTTTAAAAAACATCGAGAAAATCAACAGCATAGCATCAACACACACCTTCGGTGGAATTGACGGCTCGCATCGAGGTTGGAGCTGCATTATTGATTGCTGAGGTGCCAATTCCATGTCTAGAATTCACACATCTGTAAAAGGAGAACAATTTTACAATTGCAATCCTTAAGATGTTTGCAAAAAAATGTTTTCTTGATCTCACTTGTAGCAGGGTTTTCCTCCGTTTAGCCGTGTCAGTCTGAAGCAGCTCCTGCGGCCCTGCTGAAAGCCAGGAGCGTATCTGTACTCGCAGCAGGAGCTGATCCTCGTGGTCATCAGTCCATTCACAAAGATAGTAGCGCTGAAGGGGAAGCCCAGGTGTCTCTGAGATGTGAACTGAAACTGCTCTATTGAGAACAAGCACAAATTAGGTTTCTCAATACTTTATTTCTATGCTTGTATTAAGGGGATTCTGTTTTCCTTTTCATTTTGAGTTGCATGGCTTACATTTTTTTTTAGGAAAACAACAACAATGTTTTGGTAAATCAGTGCCATTAATGGGAAGTTGATCCACAGAGAGTTTGATGTCTGCACATTTGTTGACTAGGCCCAGATGTAATCTGCAGATTTCCACAGATTTTTAGCTTATCATTGAGTCTACGTATTATTGTATTTATGTAAAAGTGTATAAATGTATATTTATTCAGTCTTTTATTTGTTTCATAATATTATTGTATAATATGCAAATGTTTCTGTTCTCTTTTATATGAGAGACATACTTTGTGTAACAAACGAGTTGTTCTCATTGGATTTAAAATTGTTAAACTTCGTTCTCTCATTCATTCATTTTCCGTCAGCTTAGTCCGTTATTTATCAGGGGTCGCCACAGCGGAATGAACCGCCAACTATTCTGGCATATTTTTTTCTGCAGCAGATGCCCTTCCAGCTGCAACCCAGTACTGGGAAACTCGCATTCACACACTCACTCAGACACTACGGCCAATTTAGTTTATTCAATTCACCCAAGGAGAACATGCAAACTCCACATAGAAATGCCAACTGCCCCAGCAGGGGCTTGAATCAGTGACCGTCCTGCTGTGAGGTGACAGTGCTAACCATTGAGCCACCGTGATTTATTTATTTATTTAATGTGTTCATTGTTTAATTAAAATTATTCGACTACAATACATATATTTTTAAGTTTTAATGATCTGGAGCGGTATATTGAGTGTTGTAACAGGATAGTGAGTTCACCTCCGGGTTGGACAAATCCTTTAAACACACAGATGTTTTCTCCTCCACAGATCTGCTGAAGCACTTTCATCTCATCCCGAGCGCTTCCAGGAAGACCCTGCCCGAGATACATCATCGTCACTGTCACATTCGACTTCTTGGACTCCTTCTGTGCTTTGAGGAAACTCTGGAAGACAAAGAGCTCTCACAGGTAACTCTTTTGAAAATCATTACGGTGACAGAAATTGCACATTTTTAACAAGGCCTTTTGATTCATTCCATTGGCAGTAAAGATAAATCTGTACATATTTTCTGTAGTGATACTGGAAAGCAGTAGTGGCAGTTGCTTTAAACTTGCTATTGAAATTGAATTGGGAATGATAAAATTTTGTTGTAATTTTTGTTTGTTATTATAACAGTCAGGAAATATTTTCCAATGTGTCCAGAGAAACGTTGCCTCAGATATTTTAGACATCAAATAAAGATTTTCATCCAGTGTTACATGTTCATGTATTTTCTTTAGTGCTTTCAAACAATTAATCACGATAAATCGCATTCAAAATAAACGTTTGCATTTATATGTATGTGTATTCACTGTGTATATATATTATGTATATAAATACACAAATAAATAAACAAATAAATAAATAAACAAACAAAAATACATAAATAGGTAAATAAATGAATAAATAAATAAATACACAAATAAACAAATAAATACTTACATAAGTAAATAAATAAGTAAATACATAAGTAAATAATTAAATACATGAATAAGTAAATCAAATAAACAAACAAACAAATAAACAAGTATATATATATATATATATATATATATATATATATATATATATAAATACATAAATAAGTAAATAAATAAGTTAATTAATTAATTAATTAAATAAAAAGTAAATAAGTAAATAAATAAACAAACAAACAAATACATAAATAGGTAAATAAAAAATAAACATTTAAATAAGTAAATAAATAAATGAATAAACGCATAATAAATACACAAGTAAATAAATATAAAAAACATAAATAAGTAAAAAATACATACATTAGTAAATAAATAAATACATAAATGAGTAAATAAATAAATCATCAAATACATAAATAAGCAATTAAATAAACAAATAAACATTTAAATAAATAATAAATAAATAAATAGTTTCCTATACAACTATACATGCATATACCAGTTCAAATGCAGCTTCTGCAAAAAAAATATGACTTAAAACTGCTTATTTTGTTAAATCTATGTTGAATTAAGAGATTTCTTTAGTAAATATATACTTTCACATTTAACTAAATAAAGATGTGTATACAATTTATTTTGGGGGAGTAATTTCTCAGTTAAACTTGATATATGATTAATTTGCATTATTTAATTGAACTAATTAATAATATTAATTAATTAATAATAAATTAGATTTAGAAATTTTACAGACAGCCCTAGCTTTAACCGTATTTAAAGAAGATCTAGTGAAACATTTTAGACTCTATTTATCAAGAACTGAAATGTTAAACTCAGTGTTGATACTGTGCGTGTAGTGCAGCGTACGCTCAGACAGCATCAGGCTGCTATCACCTGTTTACTGTTGAAGTCTGGAGGTTTCTGTGAGCCGATGGAGGAGGTGGAGCCGCGGCGTCTGCTGGAGCTCAGATAAGGACATGAGTGACTGAGTTTGGCCTTTGCTGCCTGCAGGTTTGATGTGGTTCCTGTGATCGCAGGAAGGTACAAGTCACTCAACCGTCCTCTGAGCACTGGCTGGATTGACATGTTGGGCTGCACAGATTATGGTGGAAGGAAAAAATGTTACTTGTCAAGACCAAGACATTTAATATGTGTATATTTCTGAATATACAAAAATGATCAAAATACATTTCCAAAAATATAATAATTAGAAATGAATATAAATTAATTTTCTTCTGTGATTTGTCCATATTTGGGTAGCATACACAGACCCAAAGAGAGATGTATAAAATATAATTTGTAATATTTTAAATTATGTAATTATTTTATTCTATAAGAAAATACATTAACATATTTACTTTTACAAAAAAGTATGTACAAATAAATATCTGTATTTTTGTACTGTATTTGTTTCGCATAATTTGCTTAATAAGATATTAAATAATTTGAAATCTCCATCCACATTCTACTGTGAGGTTGGAAATGTATTTTCCTGAGCCTGAAATACATTGCGAAATATATTTTAATAAATACGACGGTATAGCATACATATTATATGACATATGAAATATGACGGCTGAAATACATTTTTGAAATACATTTAGAAAATGGTTTTTTGAGCCTCATAGTTCAAAAATAGATTTAGCATTGATTTAGCATGAATGAAGGAACAAATGAATGAATCATTGAACAAACAAATGAATGAACAAACAAAAACGAATGAACGGATCAATGAACGAACGAAGAACAATAGATTGAATGAATGAAACGAACGAACAAATGAATGACAGTTTGCTGGTGCAGCATGTGTTGCTTTACTTTGTAGATTTCCACACCGTTGTTTCCATCCAGCAGAAAGAGGCTGCCTTTACGTGTGAAAACACTGTCCAGAGACTGACGCCATGATGGAGTGAGAGGTTTGGCGTCCCTGCGGCCTGTAGGGCGAGTCTGCGGTCACACACAACAACGAGGAATCCCTTGCAAGGTTAGTTATCTCTAGGATTAATCATTATATGTAAAGTTAAGCAGAATAAAGAGCTACTCAGTGTGATAGTTCCCTTTAGTCATTGTTGACTACAAGCAACTACATGTTATTTGAGTAGCATTAGTAGGCTATATGTAGTTGGGTTAGCCTACCATACTTTTTAAAGGGGTTTGTTTTGACATAATTTTGGTTCAAATGTGGGCAAACCTAACTAGGATTAAAATAAATATCTAAATAGACTTTTAAAATGTGTACTGTCATTTTAGTTTGTCCATATTCAAGCCAATTTTGAGGTAAAAATGCAGCATTTTGTGTAGATTAAAGGGATTGTTCACCGAAAACGTTAAATTGACTTACTATTTAACGTTACTCACACTCAAATGGATCCAAACCTTTACAAGTTTCTTTCTTCTGTTGAACACAAAAGAAGATATTTTGAAGAAATCTAAAAACCTGTAGGCTAACCACTGAATTCCGTATTTGTTTTTCCTACTACAGAATATGGTTACAGCTTTTCATTCTTCATCAAAATATATCTTCTTCTAAAGAAAGAAACTCATTTAAAGGTTTGAAATGAAGGATGAATAAATGATGACAAAGAATTCTTTAAGTTGATTTATACAAATTAAGTATTAGAAGATATCAAGCATGCAGTCCAAATACTCAGCTGAATGCTATACAAAGTTACCTACAGATTTTCGAAAGCAAAATAATCATTGCAACTTAATTAAACAGACTTTTCAGTTCAAAGCATATGTATTTTAAATGCTTTCAAATGTCATAGTGTGGAAATAAAATGCAGTGTAAGATTGCTTCTTCAAATACAATACATTTTGTGTAGTAGCGAAGTAAATTATAAAGTAACAATAAAAAAATGCTAAATCATTTTAGGCAAATGCCTGGTGAACCAGAGCCACTTCTGATGATTTTAAATGGGACCTATTATGCAAATATCACCTTTATAAGGGGTTTAAACACAGTTGTGTGGCAACAGTGTGTAAATATAGTCAGCGTCTAATGGTAAAAATGTATTCATTCTATTTTTTATTATCACAATTCATAAAAACACTCCATAAACTCCAGAAACTCCAGAAACACTCAAAGGGGGAAAACCCCGCCCATTGGTGACGATCTTTCCATCATTAGCATAGACAGCCCTGAGTGAGAAGTAGCTGATTTAAATCTGCTACTATGCTAATGCATAGGTGTTTTTAGCTCCGCCCTCTTTTTAAAATAGGGCCGAGAGCAACAATCTCATTTAAATTTAAAGGAACAGTCACCAAAATAACACCATTAGGATCAAAGCCTAAATGGGGCAGTTTCAAAGATTTATAAAACATTATTTGAGGTATTTTGAGCTGAAACACTCTAGGGACACTATAGGGACTTATTTTACATCTTGTAAAAAGAGGCATATTAGGTCCCTGAAGGAGCCATACATTGTAAATTGGCAATTGGCCACAAGGTGTCAGTACCAGACTATATAACTTCGGCTTCACTGCATGGAGGAAGAGAGAGCGTTGGTAGGAAGCACACAGTTTTTGACCGTAACGAAACGTAACTCCACGTAACAACTTAAGGTAACAGAGAAGTGTGCATATAGATTAAGGAAAAGGAATGGAGTAATTCTGTTGATTGGAAAATAAAGATGTTTTTATTTCCATCTATTTTGTCTATGGACTCTGACTTTACGCATTAAAAACTTGCTCACTCTTCCAACAATAGCGGCAATTGGAAAGCCGCTACAGTCCAATTTAACCAAACTTTAAAAAAATAAAAACTTTTATAGCTCATATGCTGATTTTATGAAATTAGGAAAACATTTTTATATACAATATTTTCCCTATAATAGATTTTTTTTTATAAACCTTATTGCATAATAAGATGATAGAGCAATGCCAACATTATGCCAGCAATGTTGTGGACAACCAAAAACTGATAAAAAAAAATAAAAAAAAAAAAAATATATATATATATATATATATATATATATATATATATATATATATATATATATATATATATATATATATATATATATACACACACACACACACACTTACATCTTTGACTTCATCTTTAAATCCTCTGATGAGCAGATCATGAAGCACGCTCTGACTGTGTCTGCGGATACGTTTCATCGCCTCCTTTTCATATGCCTCCATCTCTGCTCTCTTTTAAAACACAAATAAGAGTACTTCTATTTTAAATAAATCAGTATCTTTCTTCCACATCTAAAAGTAGTAATAAAAATGCATGTGTAGTGCACTGAAATCTTGAGCCGTTTCATCAGGCGCTCTCAATGGCAAGGTGCAGACGAACACTTCAATAATGCAGAACACCTCCAATGATCTGATGAAAACCCGACATGTGTTTCACAGAGATAACACTCATCGACAATACTGAAATCTAGATTTTTATTATTCTAATTATGCCATTTTCAAATGATTAGTTGATAATCATTTTTACAGACACCTTTGATTATCTGTATTGAAGATTACATAGACAAAAAGAAGTTTGATCTAAAGAAGAACAATTTCAATCTCTCTCAGACTAATTTAATGGGTAATAAAACATGCTAGCCGAATACACATTTCACTCCTGTTATACTAGAATCACACCTTTGATAACAGTACATGCTTTTTTATGTATTGGCTAGTAAAAACTTACCAGGTGTGTTTCATCTAAAGCAGTGCTGTTATGGTTTTTACTTCTTGTTTTTTCTTTCTTTCTTCAGTCTTCTCTGTCGTCAAGAAGTCATCTGATATCTGGATGGCTTTGACACCCAGGTCTTACACTCGCATCTCATGCATATTTAATTGGCTCTTGGTTACCATATGACCAGGACGGAGAGGAAAATATGCTTCGTCTCAGGTATTACTATGGTTTCCACTTTTTTTCCTCCATAATAAACATTTTTGTCAAGATATGTGAAAACAACAATTCAAATATACTGACATAATTAATAATTTATTTTAGCTAAAAGTCATTGGGGGCGCTATTTTTTTCATATTTTAATTAAACGCAGATCAAAATAAAACATTTTTGTCAGCCAAGAAAGCTTGTGGATGCAACTTTCTTTGTTACATTATGTTGAGGAGACACAAATGAGGTTTTATATTTATTTTATTTTATATTCATTCATTTATTTTCTTTTCGGCTTAGTCCTTTTATTAATCAGAGGTTGCCACAGCGGAATGAACTGCCAATTTATCCAGCATATGTTTTACACAGCAGATGCCCTTCCGGCTGCAACTCATCACTGGGAAACATCCATACATACTCATTCACACACATACACTACGGACAATTTAGCTTACCCAGTTCACCTATTGCGCGTGTCCGGAGGAAACCTACGCGAATACAGGGAGAACATGCAAACTCCACACAGAAATGCCAACTGACCCAGCCAAGGCTCGAACCAGCGACTTTCTTGCTGTGAGGCGATTGTGCTACCCACTGCACCACCATGACACCCTGCCACTTATATTATATTATATTATATTATATTATATTATATTATATTATATTATATTATATTATATTATATTATATTATATTATATTATTCATTCATTCATTTTCTTTTTGGCTTAGTCCCTTTATTAAACCGGGGTTGCCACAGCGGAATGAACTGCCAACTTATCCAGCATTTGTTTTACGCAGCGGATGCCCTTCCAGCCGCAACCCATGACTGGGAAACAGATACACACATTCACACACACACACATACACATACACTAATTTAGCCTACCCAATTCACCTGTACTGCATGTCTTTGGACTGTGGGGGAAACCGGAGCACCCGGAGGAAACCCACGCGAACGCAGGGAGAACGTGCAAACTCCACACAGAAACGCCGAGGTTCGAACCAGCAACCCAGCGATCCTCTTGCTGTGAGGCAACAGCACTACCTACTTTGCCACTGCTTCGCCATTATATTATATTATTTCATATTATACTATATTATACTATATATATGTGTGTATATATATATATATATATTATATATACTAAATATGTGTGCATGAGCGTCCATTAATATATTAATTGTGATGATGATAATAATATGTGATGATAATTAACTTGTGATGACAAAGTTAAATAAATTAGTCTTATTTATTTATTTTTCTAATTTATCTCCATTTAAATAAATAAATAAATACATTTTAATAAAAAATTGTAATCTTTAATCCTTATCAGGGCAACGCAGTTGCGCAGTAGGTAGTGCTGTCGCCTCGCAGCAAGAAGGTCGCTGGTTCGAGCCTCAGCTGGGTGGAGTTTGCTTGTTCTCCCTGCGTTCGCGTAGGTTTCCTCTGGGTGTTCCGGTTTCCCCCACAGTTCAAAGACATGTGGTACTGGTGAATTGGGTAGGCTAAATTGTCCGTAGTGTATGAGTGTGAATGAGTGTGTATGGATGTTTCCCAGAGATGGGTTGCGGCTGGAAGGGCATCTACTGCCTAAAACATATGCTGGATAAGTTGGCGGTTCATTCCGCTGTGGCGACCTCTGATTAATAAAGGGACTGAGCCAAAAAGAAAATGAATGAATAATCATATCAACAAGACAGAATGTGCGCAAAGCAACTGGTATTAAAAGTTCAGCTCTCTGTGATCGTCAATCTTCATCAAATGTTATCAAGAGTGAGTTTTACAAGTTTAAAAAGTTTTTAAAACAGTGCATGTTAATGTATTACAGCGATTTTTACCGTCTTTATCACCACAACCGAATGTCAGTACAATTATAAAAGAAGATGCTTCAGTCTTGGTTTGTGGACGGTAAATCAGGTTATTTTGTACGTTAACATAACGGATATCTATATAGCCGTGGATATTAGCCTGTATCCTGTCACATTTGCCGTGCTAAAACAAGTTAAACGTGCACGCTGTGTGCGTGTGTGTGAGCGTGTGTGAATTTTGTAATGACATTGTGTGTGATCTGCTTCCTTTGTGTCTGTCACTCACTGTGCTGTTTATCTGATGCAGCCGAGCCGGAGATTGAGGCACACTCGGACAAGCATGTGGGAACGTTGTGTGAGGAGAACTAGCATTAAAGGCACAGGCAACAAAAACAGCTAAATAGTGGTCAGAGCAGAAAATACAATATTCTGGAAGATAAATAATCTGATGGGTGTTTTCAGCTGAAACTTTACAGACACATTCTGGAGACACAAAAGACTTATTTTAAATCTTGAAAAGGGGTAAAATAGGTGCCCTTTAACATGTCCTTTTTTGTTGTCTATTTTTGGTTCATAATTTAGATGGATGGATCATTCTGCTATGGCGACCCCTAATGAAGAAGACAGCAATTCGAAGTAAAGTGAATCAGTGAGTGAGAAAGTAATTGAGATTATGAGCTGCACAAACTCCTCAGGCCCTGTTTTGCAGTTGCTGTGTGTAAACTGAATGGATGTGCTCTATTAGCCTCTGAGAGCCTCTGGATGGGCAGCTGCTGCCTCCCCGCTGCGCTTGTTATGTCCATAAACAGGCCTGGATTTCTTGTTGTGCTTGGCAGATCCGGACTCGCTCGCTGCCAGTCCCACTAAAGCGAGCTGTCAGTCAGTGATGGAGCTGGACTGTCCTGCCTTGCCATGAGTTATGCATTTTGGTTTGCAATTCGTTTGAGAGCGAGGGGTGTCTGATTTCTTCTGGCTTTAGGCAGAGAAATGATCTGGAGCTGTCGGGAGCTTTTGTTGATTTCAGAGCATTTGCATGTGTTAGTCATTTACCATTAGACAAAGCAGAGTTAGTGGTGTTTGATTTAAGGTTATTTCAGGGTCCTGACTTCACAATCGGATTCCCATTTTCTCAAAACAGACAATTCCTTCATGTTGTCCCAACACAAATTGATTACGTTAACTTAATTGTTTTTACACATTTAAGTGGATTAAACATTTACATTAACAAATTAAGTTGTCCCCCAAAATCAACATAGGCTTATTCTAAAAATGTAGCCCTATATACATTTCTGGAGATCGCAAATTATATAGCCAGAGTTACGTGTGGGTGCATTTCATCTTTAAAACGAACACTATGTGTGGTGGTATAACGCTGTTCCTTTTCACGCTTACCAGCCGATTGTTACCTTAGTATGGACGACTTTCCCACTGTTACCAGTTTGTCCAGTGGCTCGCCATCTGTGTCGGTGCACTTGAGACGCAGAGAGGATTTCGACAGGGTTCGAATGCAAAGAAGAACAGTTCCAGAAAGCAGGTAAGACAAAAACAAAAGGCAAAAATGTAAATAACAGGGTGAGAATGTGGTAAAATCTGAAAACGTGGTAGAAAGCAGGCGAGGACTTTTCTTTTTCTGGATTGCTTTTTAAAACTGTCAGTTGGGCTTAGGGAAGTGGGTGGACGAGTCAATCGGTGCTCTTGAAAACACTATTAGTTGTGTTTAGGGAAGGGTTAGTGTGGGTCAGTCGATCGGCCAGTACTGATCGTCAGTCAGTAGACAGCGGCCGCTTGTGGATTTATGCGAGAACAGCAGGCGCGAAGAGTAGGGTCTGTCTGCGGACTGCAAGACAGGGGAGTAACATGAATCAGCGTATGTTGTAGTAGAGGCATAACTTGAAGTTATGGAGACCCACATTTCAAAACTATATTGTCGGCAAGATGGCGCTACACCCATCACGGTTAACGTATACAGCGTAAAGCTCAACCATCACCGTTATTAACGTCTATACCTACCACAACACTAAACCCAATCATCATATTTATTAACGTCTACACCTACCACAACCCTTAACCCAACCATCATATTTATTAACGTCTACACCTACCACAGTCATCACAGTTATCAACATCTACACCTTCCCCCAACCCTAAACCCAACCATCACAGTTATTAATGTACAGAGGCAAGTGGGGGATGCTTTCATACTTGAGGCGCTTGCCATTGTACTGTTATTTGCAACCACAGGGGGCGACGCTGAGTAAGCTAACTGTTATGACAAAACAGACAAAGTAGTCACCAAGTGGAGTTGCTTGGTGGAGATGCTAAATTAATGAATATAATAATATATTAAATTAATTAGTTGTGGATAAATTTGGAGAAAACTCATGAAAAAAAAACTCATGAAAAAATAAGGGTTTACAACATTATATTTAGCAAGTTTTAAATTTACATTTTGAATACATGTGTCTTTCCTATGTTTTTTCATACTATTTATGAAGTTATTATGAAGCATGCTGGATTGTGTTTTTTAATACTGTTTGTAAGTGATATGTCTCTTTATGTGTTCGTTGTATCATGAAATGCTACTACCCCAATCTAATTGCCCCTGGTGGGATAATAAAGTTGTTGAACCTTAAACCATTTGATTAAAATGTTCTGTTAAGTATTTCCGCCATCTTGCCAACAACATCTTGTTGTGACATATCGCATGGTTCAATGGGATCTTGATAACTGCAAGTTACGCCCCTTCATGTTATGCTCCCGTCTTGCAGTTCACAGACAGATACACTTGGGCACGAATGGCATTCACAAGAGAAATTTGAAATCTCAAAAAAGCATACACAGCAGCCTGTGGTGGATTCGCGAAAACAAAAACTGCAAAAAACGTAGCTCCTGGGATGTATTTCACACTCTCCTAAAATGTATATAGTGGTACGTTTTCAGAATGAGCCTGGGTTGCCCAAAAAAACACTTGTGTTGATTTAGCTGATTTTAAATAAGTAGTTTGAACCAACTGTTTAAACTACTTATTTAAAATGAGCGGAAACAACACAATTTTTAAGATTTTGTTATGACCACCTAATTGTTTTATGTTTGATCTACTTAGATGTGTAAAAACTAATAAGTTAACCTAATTCCTTCATGTTCCTTCAATGTAGAGCCCAGCATTTTTACGGTGTATGCTGAAAAAAAGTAGTCTTTGTAAAGATTGTAATGGTTATAATGGCTATATATTTATAATGAATTAATTACTTTTTTTTGTGTAGTTTCACAGTTCATGTAAACAGCCGGGTGAGGCTGCTGAAATTTGGTTATTTTGTCTTAGAAAATTGATTAAATAGGAGTGTTAAAAGATTTAAAATATGGTATATGCATACACAGGCTATTTATTGACTTCTTTATTGCTGTGAGATTTTAATCACTAATGATTATTAACAATTATAAATAGGTTAAACAACAAAGTGGGTACAGGGGTATGTCAAATTGATAAGTGAAGCAAGCATAACAAATGTGACTTTTTAAAACTTACAAGCCATATAGGGATTGAATAATTATTAAACAACTCGCATGAAAATATACAAAACCAAATACTATAGTGTTTTTGAACTGTACTGTATTAAAGTCATTTATTTGTTGTTTTAATTTTAGAATAATACTACAACTGTAGTAATATAAACAAATGCCACAATTACTAAGTTACTTAGTTTTTAACTGTAGTTACTGTAGTTTTTATTACAATTTCCCAGTTAATACTACAGTTAGCTGTAGTGTAAATATACTACAATAATATACTATTCTATATTATTAAATATACTACTAATATAAAACACTTCAGTATGATTCAAAAATACTAGTATTTACTATATACTAACAGATATCGGGCGACGATAAAAGGATTCAAGCTTCTCATTTGTTTCGCAATAACAGATACAACCACTAGAGTCTGCTAGAGAATCGACTCTCTGTGCCATTACTAGCTCATTCTGCTCATTTTCCTGGCTGTGTCACATTCACATTCCTGCCAAGGGAATGAAATCAGATCCTTTTAATGGGAACATCTTCAAAACAGGAAAAGCTGAAAAGCTTAAGTGATGTGACTTCCAGTCCAGTCTGCGGTCAAGTAACTCTGGTTTCTTCCCCCAAGTGTTGTTTGTTAAATTTTCAACAATAAGTGATGGATGGACTGAAAAATATCTGTTTGTAATGTGCAGCAGCTCTTGCATATTGGACAGATCTCAGCACTGAGCGCAGTGAGGAGAAAGATTTAAACCTTTTAAACTGACATTAAAACCTCAAAGAGCAAACTGCAATTGTTACAAAATGACATCACCAGATGGCGGCACGGTGGCTCAGTGGTTAGCACTGCCGCCTCACAGCAAGGAGGTCACTGGTTAGAGTCCCGGCTGGGTCAGTTGGCATTTCTGTGTGGAGTTTGTTGGTGTGGGTTTCCTCTGGGTGCTCCGGTTTCCCTCACAGTCCAAAGACATGTGCTAAAGGTGAATTGAATATACTAAATTGGCCGTAGTGTATGTGTGTAAATGAGTGTGTATGGATATTTCTCAGTACTGGGTTGCAGCTGGAAGGGCATCCACTGTGTAAAACATATGCTGAGTAATTTGACGGTTCATTCCCCTGTTGTGACCCATATGGATTCTGTGCCAGCAGTAATGTGCAGATTTTTTAGCCCATCATTGAATTTATTTATTTAAGTATGTGTAAATATATATGTATTCAGTTTTTATATTAATTTCAGTAGTATTATTGACTAATATGCACATGTGTATAAGATTTATTTACAATGCAGTTTGTAAAGTAATATTTTTAGTAGATCTAATGACTTTCTTTATTTACCAAAAAAGTGGATGTAATTGGATTTTCACTGTAACCTTAAATAAAAGTGATTTCATTTTATTTGATTATCATTTATCATTGATTCATTATCATATAATTTAATTATTTTTAGTTACTATACTATTAACTATGCCCTTCGGTTACAGGATAATTATTTACTGTCTGTTCCTAAAATGCAGACTGAGATGGGGAAAAAAGGCTTTTAAGTACGCAGCACCTTTTGCATGGAATAATCTACAAACAAAGTTGCAGTTTAAAGAATTGATTTTATTAAATGCTTTTAAAAAGAGTATAAATGATTTAGAAATTGAAACACAGGCTTGCAGATGTGTTGAATAGTTTGTTTGTCAGTGTGTGATTCATGTGAACTGTCAATTGTTTTTTGTTTGTTGTTTGTTAGACCTATGTGACATGCCTAATCTTGGCCAGGACGCTCTTGTAAAAGAGATTTTTAATCTCAACGTGTCTTTCCTGGTAAAATAAATGTTATAATAATACTCCCAAAGTCATTCAGCATAAATTCATTAATAAGTTAAATATTGAAAATGCGATTCTGCCGTTTAACAGAGCTGACATTTCATTTCTCATGTAAATTACTGTGCAAAAATTAAGTGGCAGACTTTGGATTTGTAGAAAAATAGAGCTGAAAAAGATCGGGCCTTTTTATTTTCTGCTTATTATTTAAACAAATATTAGCTCTGAACTTTCATCCATTGGAAAGTCTGCAATGTGTGTAAAAGTTTTTGGTTATTATACTCCCAAAATCATTCACCATAGATTCTGGCAAAAAATAGCAAATAAATGTCCACAGATTCTGTCTGAAATACGGTCAGCTGGTAAGCACGAAAGGAACAGCATCATACCATCCCGTAGTGTTTATTTAAAAAATGAAATGTAGCCATACACTTCTGGCTACATCATTCTTGATCTCCAGAAATGTATACAGGAACGAGGATTTTCTTTTTCTGGATTGTTTTGTAAAACTGTTGGTTGGGTTTAGGGAAGTGGGTGTGTGGGTCAATCTGTGCTTTTTAAATTACTATTGATTGGGTTTAGGGAAGGAGGAGGGTGGGTCAGTCAGTCAAACAGTCAGTCAACAGGGGCCTCTGGTGGATTTACGAGAGAACAGCAGGCACGATTGGCACGTATTTAGCGCTCTCCAGAAATGATTATAGAGGTACGTTTTCAGAAAGAGCCTGGGCTGATGGCTTCATTCACGTACCATTTAAATGTTTCAATTCAAGTGAACTCCCTATCTCTATATTTTCTCCTTCAGTAGCCGTTCAGTTCAATAGTTTACATTTCCATTATAGCCAGTAGTTTTTCAAATTGATACTTTAGCTTCACCAACAACTAAATTTGCCAAAAATTCACCTCTCTATGTTCTTTAGAACATTTACACCCAAAAGTATGAGAGAGAGAGAGAGAGAGAGAGAGAGAGAGAGAGAGAGAGAGAGAGAGAGAGAGAGAGAGAGAGAGAGAGAGAGAGAGAGAGAGAGAGAGAGAGAGAGAGAGAGAGAGAGAGAGAGAGAGAGAGAGAGAGAGAGAGAGAGAGAGAGAGAGAGAGAGAGAGAGAGAGAGAGAGAGAGAGAGAGAGAGAGAGTCAGTCAGTCTCTGGCTGCCCTTCATGTTCTCCTGTCTCCTGCTGTTCACAACACATGGCACAGAGCTAAGCGTTCTCACACAATGACTTATTCACGTGTTCTGAGCTGAAATGGATGCACTCCATTCAGAGAAAGAGTGTTTATATGCACGCTGAGACATGCAATCTCAGACATGCATGCTTTTAATGTGTACACCAAACCCTGCCCATGCACTGGGGCGGTTTTCTGCCCAACGTGATGCGGCTGATGAGAATCAGCACCTCCAAGTCCGAGGTCATATTGTTCCACCGGAAAAAAAAGGTGGTTTGCCATCTCCAGGTTGGAGGAAAGTCCTTACCCCAGGTGGAGGAGTTCAAGTGTCTTGGCGTTTTGTTCACAAGTGAGGGCAGGATGGAACATGAGATTGACAAGCGGATCGGTGCAGCTGCAGCAGCAATGCGGTCGATGTACCGGTCCATTGCGGTAAAGAAGCAGCTGAGCCGAAAGGCAAAGCACTCGATTTACAGGTCAATCTACTTTCCTACTCTCACCTATGGTCATGAGCTTTAGGTCATGACCGAAAGGACAAGATCAAGGATACAAGCGGCCGCAATGAGTTTTTCTTTTTACAGGGTGGCAGGGCGCACCCTTATAGACCGGGTGAGGAGCTGTGTCACCCAGGAGGAGCCCAGAGTAGAGCCGCTGCTTCTCCACATCGAGAGAAGTCAGCTGAGGAGGCTCGGGCATCTGTTTCGGATGCCTCCAGGACGCCTACCTAGGGAGGTGTTCCAGGCATGTCCCACCGGGAGGAGGTCTCGGGGAAGACCCAGGACACGCTGAAGGGACTATGTCTCTTGGCTGGCCTGGGAACCCCTCGGGATCCCCCCCGGAGGAGCTGGAGGAAGTTCTCTCCAAAAACTGCTGCCCCGAGACCCGGCCCTGGATAAGCGGATGAAAATGACACGACATATTTGAGTATAGTCATGAACTTAATTGTAAAGACCGCTTTCTGCCGTTTATTATTCCTAGTCATTTCTCCTATAGGCAACTGAATCTGAAGTTCTACAACAATCGCAAAAACGAGTGCAATTCTGCATTACACTAAGGTCATTGAGTATCTCCAAACTGCCCAATCGGTACAGCTCAGTTTGTCTACACATGTGTTCTCAATGCCAGATTTATGCCCCCTTCACACGGGGCTTCAGCATCAATGCTTGACAGAGGGCGTGTCTGAAGTTGGGGCTGACACGATCGTCATAGCAGAGTCAGCCAATGAAATTAGTCAGCAATAGGCCACTGCCTGAGTGGGTGTATTTGCATACAGTGATCTGATTGGCTGACGCTTCAGTCGGCGCTTAAAGTTGAGCAAGTCCCAACTTCTGCAGCGAGCAGACAGATCCACAATGCAGTTTGGCAATCCCTGTCAAAGTGAATGGGAAGCGTTGAAGCTGATGCCTCGTGTGAATGGAACATGTGTGCATATATATATATATATATATATATATATATATATATATATATATATATATATATATATATATATATATATATATATATATATATATATATATATATATATATATGTACATTATTAAGATGCACTCAATTCCATGGGACTGCACAGTATTACTAGACTAAAGAGTGCAGGGATCAGTAAATTATGTGTAGATTTTGTACAATCTAATGCATGGCTATACATTAATTTACTAACCCCTGCACTTTTTAGTCCAGTTATACTGTGCAGTCCCATTGAATAGAGTGCTTCTTAATACTGTTGGCACTGAAAAGGTTGGCACTCTTTCCTAGTTTGTGCTTGCATTTTAATCACTAACTGGCAAGCTCCATTAGCAATGGAACATTTAAATCTTTTATGGATGCTACCTTGTATAATCTTTAGTTGAACAATTAATAATTTAAACAGAACTTAGCACCTGTATCATTATGTACTAGAAGTTCATTCACAACAATACTCACTATAAATTCACAACAATACTCACTTTGCAGTATAGACATTCTCTGTCTGTTCAGTTGCAACGTAAGGTGAATTATGAGGATTTTGACATCACTATAAATGACTGTGCTTAAATAGTGCTCCAAACCATGATATATGGATGTAGTTGGTTAACAATCATTATTGGTGAAGTGTGGACATTGACCTAAGAAGGATTCAGATCACTTACATAGAGAAACAGTTGCTTTACTGTATCTGCGGGTTCAGGATCCAGTTTCACTGCCATCTGGTATCAAGATTGTAATGTAACACTGATCTTATTGTTTAATGATTCTCTAATTGAGAATATCACTCTTTATAGCATAATGTTGTTAGTTTTCAATTGGATGATTTCATATGGCAATTATATGTTAGGACCATTAGGTTGGAATATCAGAATATTTGTAGTATCGAGATATTAAAAGCAACAAGCAATTGTGTGAGCTGTAATCAAACCAAATCCAATATTGGGATTTCTAATTGAAATATATTACAAATCATTGCTTTGGTATTGACGCCTCTATATTTCACTAATATACAATATACATGCAGCCAATTTTTGTTTCACTAAGTTTTTCTTTTTTCCAAAAGATTAATTTAGGTCATTGTAGTTTATTTTGGCTGACTAAAATATTCATGTTGTACTTATAAATGATGATATCCTTGTTCCGCTGTCAGTGGAGAACTGCCCTGGGAATTCATTGACATGATCATAAACATACGCCATATGAGCACAGACCAAAATGGACTTTATGAGGTGAGGTATTCTCTTCCCAGAATAACATTTAGGATGGAGCAGATAGGGCAGTTCTGTTCTGCATGCATGTGACTGGGCAAGCGTTTGCTGCTCATCATATGTCAGGGGGCTTCTTTTTCCATACTGTTCAATATACTCTACGTAGGTGAAGCATAAATTAGTGGTTATACAGGTCTGACATAAATATACAAATATAACTTTAGTTTACTTTTGGTGATTTAAAACGTACTTGCACTGTGAAAAAACAACCCAGGATCACTCTGAAAACGTACCTCTATATACATTTCTGGAGAGCACCAAAAATACATTCCAGGAGCTAAGTTTTTGTTTCAGATTTTGTTTTCGCATCTCCACCAGAGGCCGCTGTGTACGGGTGCCATTTGCCCCTGTTGTTCTCGCGTAAATCCACCAGTGTCAGGATATCTGCCACTTCGGTCTTGTTAATTCTTGTTTTGGTGGCAGAGTCCAGACAAAAGTCCTGTCTTGTCTTATGTCATGCTCTGCCCGAGTTTTCTCGGGCCGGGCACTCATCCTGTCTTGGTCTTTGTCTCTTTGTTGTGTCTTTGTAGCGAGCATGCGCGCCCCAGAGGAGGTTCGGTCCGCACATGCTCGTGTTTTTTCTGTCTGCAGCTTGTGGTTTCAGCATCTAAGTTTAGTTGGTTTCAGATGGCGCTGAGATGAAACATGCGTTTTGCAGGAGGAAAAAGACGCCAATGTCGGCTCCAGCCCCAGAGCACCAGAGAGTGTCAACTCCTAGCCCTGGTGGCCCCAGTCCGGCTCCTTGCCCGGCCGGCACCACCCAGACGCCTTGCCCTGGCGGTCCCAGCCTGGGTCCATGCCCTGCCTGCACGACCCAGACAGCTTGTCCTGCCGGCCCCAGCCCGGCTCCTTGCCCTGCCTGCACCTCCCAGATGCTTTGCCTTGCCGGCCCCAGCCCGGCTTCTTGCCCTGCCTGCACCACCCAGGCGCCTTGACCTGCCGGCCCCAGCCTGGCTCCTTGTCCAGCTGGCTCCCCGCAGGCCTCCAGCCCAGCCGGCTCCTCTCAGCCCTCCAGCCCAGCCGGCTCCCCTTAGGTCACCAGCCCAGTCGGCTCCCATCAGGCCTCCAGCCCAGCCAGCTCCACACAGGCCTCCAGCCCAGGTGGCTCCCCACAGGCCTCCAGACCAGCCGGCTTCCCACAGGCCTCGAGCCCAGGCAGCTCCCTGCAGGCCTCCAGCCCAGTTGGCTCCACACAGGCTCCAGCCTAGCTGGCTCCCCTCAGGCAGCCTGCCTTGTCTCCCCTGACTCTGGGTCGTCCCTCCTGTTCCTCCCTGGTGTGTCCCTTTGTCATCCTGGATGGTCGCTCTGGCTCCACCCTGGCCCCCTGCAGGGGTTGACTTGTTGGGCTTGGCTTCGCTCACCTCCCTTCCTCCCCTCCTTCTGTCTTGTCTGTTCATTTTCCTGTCTTGTGCTGTTTGTTGACGTTGCCTGTTTTGTTGTCTTGTGATGTTTCTCGTCTGTCTTGTACTTTGTTGGATTTTCACTTTAGGGATGCCAGGTGGCATCCATTTTGGGGGGATTGGGCTAGTGTCAGGATTCTGCCACTTCGGTCTTGTTAATTCTTGTTTTGATGGCAGAGTCCAGACACTAGTCCTATCTTGTCTTATATGTTGTGCTCGGCTCGAGTTTTCTCGAGCATGTCATTGTTGTGAACGCACGGTCTCTGGTGAGCTGCGCATTTGTTTCTTTGTAGTGAGCACGCAGGCGCCCCAGAGGAGGTTCAGTGCATGTGTGCTCGCTTGCTCTTGTTTGTGTTTGTTCTGTCTGCAGTGTGTGGTTTCATTCTCAGTGTCTAATTCTAGTGGGTTTCAGTTTCGGATGGCACTGAGATGAAACATTGCGCGTTGCATGTGTGAGTGCACGGTAAGGTGTTTTCATTTATTGTGTGCTTGTGTCTTGCGTTCTGTTTCTGTTGGGGTTGTCTAAGCAAGTGGCTCGGTGTTTACATTGTGGCTGCGTGCTTTTGTGTTGTGTTTTGTGAACACGCAGTTAATGAGTTCTCTCACTGGCTGCGTGTTCTAGTCCTGTTTGTGTGTGAGCACATGACTTGCGTTGTGGTGTTTGTACCATGTGCTCTTTTGTCTAGCGTCTCGTCCCACCCACCTTGTTATCTTGTTTTTAATTATTGTCACCTGTCCGCCTGTCTGTTTATTGGTTTGTCTATTTATTCTCCTAGTGTGCTCTGTTTCGTGCTGGTCCACTGTTGATTGTCTGCTTTCATTTGCTGTTGTTTGATGTCCTTGGATATCTTGTCTACAAAAGTCATTGGATGTCATCAAATCCCTGTGTGGCATGCCAAGAACCTAGTCAAGTTAAACCTAGTTGAGTGTGTATATTTAATGACATATTTTTCCCCCATGGGGAGGTTTGAGTTGTTTTGTTTTGATTTTTTTCCCCAAAATAAATCCTTACTTTCTCACCTCATCTCCTTCCACCTGATACCATGACAACCAGAGGCCGCTGTCGACTGACTGAATGACTGATTGACTGATTGACTGACCGATCGACTGAACCACCCTCCTCCTACCCTAAACCCAACCAATAGTATTTTCAAAAGCACTGATTGACCCCTTTATTTCAGTGTAATTTGAGCTTGTTCATTCAGTTGTACTCATGCATCACGATGACCTCTCCAGTGACTGAGCAATAGAGCTTTACAAAATAATATGAAAGAACCAAACACAAGTGTTCACAAGAGACACATTTAGACACATTTCAGCTTAACACTTGCGATCGCCTTACTGAAAATGTCAACACATTTCGCATTTCATCTTTAAAATGAATGCTACATGGCGGTATGATGCCGCAGACAGCTTCTGTTTGGTTTTACGCTACCAGTTGTCTGCTTACTTCTGTGTGGACGGCTTATCCACTGTTCCAGTTTGCCCACTGGCTCGCCACATACGTTGGCGAACTTGGGAGGCGGAGCAGAGCTGACTGTGACGACTGGGTTTGAATCCAGTGAAGAATGGTTCCAGAAAGCAGGTAAGACAAAAACAAAAGGCAAAAAATTGAGAGGGGTCTGGATGCAGACCTGGTGCAGTGCAATCTGAGCCTGCTTTTTAATGCGCTCACCTAACCCCACCCTTAACACAGTGACGTCACTCACTCACACATTGAGTGCATTGTGTCTGACATTGCATTGCTGAGTAAGGCAATCACAGCGTGCATCATAAAGGCTGCATCCAGATACTATTGAAAAAATTAAATAAGTAAATAACAGGGTGAGAATATGGTAAAATCTGAAAACGTGGTAACAATCAGGTGGCAGCGAGGGCTTTTCTTTTTCTGAAATTGCTTTTGAAAACACTTGTTCGTTGGGTTTAGGGAAGGTGGTGATCGGGTCAATCTGTGGTTTTTTGAAAACACTATCGGTTGGGTTTAGGGAAGGGGCTGGGTAAGGGGATCTCTCGGTCAGTCGACAGCGGCCTCTGGTGGATTTATGTGAGAATAGCAGGCGCAAATGGCACCTGCAAGAGAAATTTGAGATTTCACAACGGCATACCTCCTGGGACATATTTCGCACTCGCCAGAAATGTATACAGGGATATGTATCCACAGTGAACCTGGGTTGGAAAGTTTATGCTGATAATAGAAGACAGTACTTATTTTCTGAAATGTTCTTCCTCAGATTACATACCAGTTTTAGATGAAGCCCAATTGATCAGCTCAGTTTGTCTTTAGCCTACAGTATAGGCTTGACGATGGCCTTTTGATTATACTAATAAATTCAGGCACTCAGCAACACTCACCAGTTGGTCTGCTTGACAGATCGACTGTGAAAATAGCTGCCTGTTGACATTTGCAGCCTCTGGGTCTCTCAGAAGGGCCAGCTGATGATTAGAGTCTGGTTGACTTGATGGATGTGCTTGTATGAATCACTCTGTTATTATGATTCATGCGATCAGAGCGGTCGTCTCACCGAACAGCCCCCGTTTCTTGATATGGCCACTCTGTACTTCCAGTAATATTGCTGTTTATAATGTGACGCTGTCAAAACTCTGAATGTTTCAGCTTATACGCTGTAAAAAATGCTGGGTTCCACACAATCAATTTGTGTTGAGACAGTATGAGGAACCTATGTTAACTCATTAGTTTTTGCAAATGTAAGTGGATTGAATGTAAAACAATTAAGTTGTCGACAAGACTTGTGTCGTTTCAGCTGATTTTGAACAAGTAGTTTAAACAAACGGCAAACATCTTTGTGCATTTTGTTAAACTGAGCTACTTTTAGAAAGCATCAGTTTGTAGATATTAGCTTGAGAAAGCCTTTATTGAAATTACAAATATTTGGACTTGGCATGTTTTTATTGGAATGTATTTTAACATATTGCAAAAATGGTATCTTGCTTAAAACATGTTGCTTGTTAGCATCTTGTTAGCAAGATTTGTTTTGATATGTTTAAAATGTTGCTATCATAATTGAACACATTGAGAACATTTTATATTTAACACATTGTTCACTTTTTAGAATTTCGGTAACATGCTAGCTTGAATTAATGAATTATTTGCAAGGATTGCCATGTTTCTGGAATTGTTAGCATATTGTTTGCATATTAACATGGTTACTTGTTAGCAGGAATTAGCATTGACGGCATTAACCTACTTAGCATTTATTCTTGTATGGTTGTCATATTGTTACCATTTGTTAATGTTAATAATATGCTACTAACATGCTTTAACAATATTTTTTTTTGCACACAACTGTTGAGATGAATTGAAATGCTGGTAATTGCTAGCTTGAATGAATGATTTGTTAGTACAAATTTCCATGATTCTGACATAGTTAAGGTATTGTTAATAAGTTTTCAATCAGTTTGTAGATGTTAGCCTTTCCTGAACGTTTACAAATGTTTGAATTGTTTTAGCATGTATATTTCATGTTTTAACATATTGTTAAAATGGTTTAAAACTTTACTAGCATGTAGTTAGCAGGTTTTAGATTTGTTTTTAGACTTGTTTATAACATGTTGGTATCATTTTTGAACAAAATGCTAACGTTTATTAAGCGCGTTGTTCACGTTGGAATTTCAGTAATGCTAGCTTGAATTAATGACTTATAAGCATGGCTTACCATATTTTTTAAATTGTTTGCATATTGTTGACATGTTAGTTACTTGTTTGCAGGAATTAGCATTGACAGAATAAATTAACATTCTAGCATTTATTCTCGTATGGTTAGCATATTGTTAACATATGTTAAAATGTTAACATGCTTTAACAATATTATGCTGCTAAGATGTTTTCACACAACTGTTAACATGAATTGTAATGTTGGTAATTGCTAAGCTTGAATGAATGATATGTTAGCAAAAATTAGCATGTTTCTGACAGTTAACATATTGTTAGAAAAAAACTTGAATGATTTAGTATTGTAACATGATTAGCTCACCCATTAGCAGGAACTAGCATTGACGGCATGACTTAATATCCTAGCATGTTGCTATCGTGGTTATTTTATTGGTTTACATGGTATTATTAACAGTCAAGTGAGAATTAAGGTGTTGATCATGTCTTTCTAGTGTGTCTATCATTTTTTTATCACAAATTAACATGTGGTAACATACTGCTAACATGAATTTGCAAACTAGCGTTAATTAGCATATTTCCCTCATGTTTATAACATATGTTGCTAGCATATTACTAACATGTTTAAACCTGAATTAGCATGTTGTTAGCATAATTTTGCATGAATTAGCATGTTTCTAGAATGCTTTCAGCACATTTATTATATTGTCAGTTTTAAAGTTAATTGACTAATTAAAAGACTAATTGCTAGGCTATATATAGACAGATTAAGATGTAAAGGCCTTGAACTATATGGATGTAGGTTCAACACTAATGCTAACATTACTTAGCATACTGCTATCATGCTTCTATCATTAATTAATAAGTTGCTAGCATGTCGATAACATATTTAACCTGAATTAGCTAGTTGTTGGTTAGCATGTTTCTAGAATGTTTTCAGCATGTTTATTATATTGTCAGTTTTAGTTAATATATTGTTGCCATGTCTTAGGACTAATTGCTAGGCTTTTGATAGACAGATTAAGATCTAGAGTCCTTGATGGGTTAAACACTAATGCTAACATTAATTATCATACAGCTATCATATTTCTAACATTAATTAATAAGTTGCTAGCATGTTAATAACATATTTAACCTGAATTAGCTAGTTGTTGGCATATTTTAGCATGAATTAGCATGTTTCTGTTTCCAGCACATTTATTATAAATTGCTAGCATGTTAGTAACCTATTTTAACCCGAATTAGCATGTTGTCAGCATATTTCTGCATGAATTAGCTTGTTTTTGTTTACAGCACGTTTCATTATATTGCAAGTTTTAATTAACAAGTTATTACCATGAATATAATTGCTAGGTTTTAGATCTAAAGGCCTTGAACTATATGGATGTAGATTAAACACTAATGCTAACATTAATTAGCATACTTTTCATACTCGTAGCTTATCGAGTACATCCAGCAATAATAATTTAGAGAATTCAGGCCCTATAACTGCTGCTCAGAGGGTAGAAATCCTGGGTCTTTTGGCATGTTTTTGCATTATCATCTGCTCAATCTGTGAGAGACTGAGACAGCTGCTGAGGTTTTCGGCATTGCCAGCAGTGCTTTGGTATTTCAGACGTCCCGCGTTCTTCAGTATGGCGTGTTGGTTGTTCCTTCGGGATAAAATACATTAGTCAGAACATACAGTGTCTCTCATAAAGATGCAGTTCACAGTGAGATGCTCCATTTTAAACTAGATTTTGTTCATTTTCTAAGAGCCCATGGAAACGCTGTCACCATATGCTGGGGTGTTTTGAGTCATTTCTGGTTTGTTGCTATGCAGTTGCTAGAGTGTTCTGGATGACTGCTGGCCTAAATCATTTAAATCAGACAGTATTGGTCCCTAGATATTGTGTGGCTTGGATTTCTTCTGTTCACTAGTAACAGCACACTTAGGAGCCATTCAAACATAACGTTTCTGCTTTGAAATGTTTGAGATGCAGACAGTGGGAAATGGGAAAATAAACAAAACAAAGCAGTCGCCTCAAGCGCCTTTTTCAACCCAGGCGCATTCTGAAAACACACCGCTATATACATTTTATAGTTTTTGTTTACGTGAATCCACCGGAGGCTGCTGTGTACGCTTTTTGAGATCTAAAATTTTTGTCGCAAGTGCCATTCATGTCTGTTGTTCTTGCGTAAATCCACCAGAGGCCGCTGTACACTGACTGACTGACCAACCGACTAATGCCTCTACCCACCCCTTCCCTAAACCCAGCCGATAGTGTTTTAAAAAGCAGTGATTGATCAGCAAGTCCATCGATGTATGCTGCGAGCCACTGGACAAGCTGGTAACAGTGAAAAAGCCGTCCACACGGAGGTAAGCAGTCAGCTGGTGGCGCGAAAAGAAACATCGATAATAATAAATCCTAAAATGCAGCAAAGTAACTTTTCCAACCATCAGCCATGGACAATCAAGAAATCTCCAACTCATTTAAGTCCTTTTTAATTTAGTTAATTATTCAGTGAATTCAATTCATGTTTATTTCTGTAGTGCTTTTACGATGTAGATCGTGTCAAATCCGCTTAACAAAGAAGCTCTAGTAAAGTCCAGATTTCAGAGTAGAAGTTCAGTTTAGTTCAGATCAGTGTGGTTTGAATCAATTCAGTGACTTATCAGTGAATTATAAAGTTGAGTCTCACTCTGACTGGATCATTTGAATCACTGAATCATTAACCGGAGGCATGCTCTAAATCATTTGAATCAGTGCATCAGTAACTGAAGAGTTTTCTGACAGAATCGTTTAAATCACTGAATCACTAACTATTGAATCATTAAAATTGTTAACTGAAGACTCGTTCTGACTGGTTCGTTTGAACTACTGAGTTTTTAACTGGAGACTCGCTCTGACCTTATCATTTGAGTCAGTGAATCATTAACTGAAGACTCCCTCTGTCTTAAGTGGACATTTGAATCACTGAGTCATTAACTGGAGACTCACTCTGAAAGGATCATTTGAATCAATAAATTATTTACTGAAGACAGACTGGTTAATTTGAACCACTGGGTCTTTAACTGAAGATTTGCTCTGACTGTGTCATTTGAATCAGTGAATCACTAACTGGAGACATCCTCAGAACTTGAGATATGAGTCACTGAGCCATTAACTGGATACTCACTCTGAATGGATCATTTGAATCAGTAAATTATTAACTGAAGACTCGTTCGGACGGGTTCCTTTGAACCACTGGGTCTTTAACTGGAGACTCGTCTAACTGTATCACTTGAATCAGTGAATCACTAACTGCAGACTTGCTTTGACCAGATCATTTCAAATACTGAATCACTAACTGGAGACTCCCTCTGAACTGGAGATTTAAATCACTGAGTCATTAACTGAAGACTCACTCTGAATCATTTGAATCAGTGAATCAATAACTGAAGGCTCCCTCTGCATTGATTATTGGAATCACTAAGTCATTAACTGGAGACTCACTCTGAATTTATTATTCGAATCACTGAATCATTAACTGGAAACTTGTTCTGACTGGATCATTTGAAACATTGAATCATTAGAGGCTCACTTAAAACATTTAAATCACTGAATCACTAACTGGAGATGCACTCTGGATTGATGATGTGAATCACAGAGTCTTTAACTGGAGACTCGCTTTAACTATATCATTTGAATTAGTTCATCACTAACTGAAAGCTCCTTTTGGATTGATTAATGGAATCACAAAGTCATTAACCGAAGGCTCATTCTAAATCATTTGAATCAGTGAATCAATAACTTGAGAATTCTCTAAAAGGATCATTTAAATCATTGAATCCCTAACTGGAGACTCACTCTTGATTGATGATTTGAATCACTGAGTCATTAAGTGGAGACTCGCTCTCACTGGATTATTTGAATCATAAATTGTTAACTGAAGTTCATACTAGTTCATTTGAGTCCTAAACTGGAGACTGGTATTAGTTGCGTTCAACTTCATGCGGCGCTGTGCAGATAGATCGAAATCTGTCTGAAATGCTGCACTGACACCACATGACTGTCACATGTGGCATCAAAGTACCGCGTCAGTGCTGCGAGATCAGACGACTGACTCAGCCCGTGCAGCATCTGAAGAGCGACTGCACGAGCTGTAATGACGACAGCGATATTACACGATTGGCCAAGTTCACCGCATGACAACAACCACGTGTGTTTCAGGTTTATTGGACAAATTCCCATTCACAAATTTCAAAACAAATTAACTTTTCATACCATCTCTATCTTGTACACATCATGCTTATTAAAAGACTACAAAAGTTTTACTGCCGTAATCATTTTTTGTTAAATAATTTGGTTATAAAGGCTGGATTGTTTGCACAGGTTTATTTTCTACCTTTTTATACAGACTATGTACTGCATTCAGCTCCATGAACGATTTAAATGATATATTTTAGTAAATAACCTAAATATTAACTCAAATAAGTCTTACAGACTTGTAATAAAATAATTATCATCATTGATCCTGCCACCCTAAAGGTTTCTTAACAAATTAAGTTAAAGAACTATTTCATTAAAGAATTATAAAATGATTTTTATGATTATAAAAAAAAAAAAAAAAATATATATATATATATATATATATATATATATATATATATATATATATATATATATATATATATATATATATATATATATATATATATATATATATATATATATATATATATGTGTGTGTGTGTGTGTGTGTGTGTGTGTGTGTGTGTGTGTATGTGTGTGTGTATGTGTGTATATATATATATATATATATATATATATATATATATATATATATATATATATATATATATATATATATATATATATAATTTCCTGTTTAGCCGTTTATACCTGGTCTTTCTGGGAAACTTCTACTTAAATTGCTGCTCACTTATTTTAGGAATGTCCTTTTGTTCAATCTTTTTGGATTAAAGTGCTTTTTTGAAATTGCTTTCATTATCCAAAATAATCTTAATCATTGTTTAAGACTTAATCAAAACCCCTTGTTTTGGGTTTTACACTAATATATATTGGAACGTTTTATATCTATAAATGTAAATATCCTTAGCATTTAGCAAATATGCTAAATATCCTTAGCATATTCAAACTAGAAGTATTCTCCTAGAATTTGTGCTTATTGCTTTGTATTTAATAGGCCTGTTCGTTTTTATGTTTATATTGCCCTCTCGTTTCCCCTTATTTGTAATATATTTAATTCATAATTCCCTTATTGTTAAAATAAGAACTATAGTTTGTAGAGACTGTATTCTGTTTTATCTGCAAATATTTTGTTGTTATAAATGAAAAAAAAATAAAAATAAATGATGACGCCATGTGATCGGTCATCATGACTGCCGCAACTTTGAACCCCGAAGTGTCTGGCTGTCTGGCTTGACGGCTCCGTTTTCAACTCCGCCCCCACCTGCGCTCAGCTATTCTCATTGATCACCGGCTGCAGCTGTGCTTCATGTCGAACGCACCTTTTGACTTTATCATTTGAATCAGTAAATCACTAACTGGAGACTCGTTTAAAACTGTAGATATGAGTCACTGAGTAATTGACTGGAGACTCGCTAGTTAATGATTTAGTGATTCAAATGATCAATTTAGAGGTTTGCTTTGACTGGATCATTTAAATTACTGAATCATTAACTGGAATCTTTTTCTGACTGGTTCGTTTGAACCACTGAGTCTTTAACTGGAGATTGGCTCTGACTGTGTCATTTGAATCAGTGAATCACTAACTGGAGACGTCCTCTAACTAGATCATCTAATTCACTGTGTCGCTAACTGTTTACTTGCTCTGAATGGATAATTTGAATCTTTAAATCATTAACCGGATGCTTACTCTGAATGGATAACTTGAATCACTGAGTCATTAACTGCAGACTTGCTCTGACTTGATCATTCAAATCATTGAATCTCTAAATGATCATTTGAGTCAGAAACCGAAAAAACTTTGAATCACATTGAATTTTGAATCAATAAGTTGTTAATTGAAGACTTGTTAATTTGAGTCATTAACTGGACACTCTGACTGGATCATTGAGCCTTTATCTAAAGGAGGATTAGCACAGAAACCTCAGGAGGTGCTAATAATTTGATAAAGACCAAGCTAACATATGAAAAGCAACCAGTACTGGGGTCAAAGCAGGATTATCTGTGGGAAAATTTGCTCTCATCACAGGATTACCCAATAAATTTGACGTCATGTCTGAGTAGCACATAAAATCCTCATGGTTGTCTTTCCCTTTGCACTCTATTAACATGTCCATCAGCCATGAGCTCTCATTTTTCAATAACAAAACAACCTTTCTCGTGTTTCTTTAGTGTTTCTCCTTGTAATTTTTAAAAAAGGACATTAACCTTTTGTTTTTAAGCCTGTTCTGAGACCTTTTAACTCCCTGCTATGCTCAATACTAAGAATAACCAGTCCAGTCTGGTTTTAAATTGTTCTGACATTCTGCATCTCATATAGAAGACCACCACTGTTTTTGTTTATCTCAAAAGCCAAACCCCCCAGTGAGCCCTTTCATGGATGTGCTTTTGTCTCCTAAACACACATCAAGTGCACATGCTGTGTAGAATAAAGTGGTACATTCAGTGTTATCAAATCTCTCAGAAAGCAAAATATATGAACAGTAAATACTCCCGAGAGACAATCAGTTCATTAATTTCTTGTAAAAAAAAAAAAGGTAACACTTTATTTTGATGGTCCATTTGAGTATCGGTAGACTGTCTGCTTAATATCTGTTGATACAGCTGATTAACAGACATTTAACTGACTATAAGAAACTTTGCAAGTACATGTCAACTAACCCTAACCCCAACCTAACAGTCTACTTATAATTTAATGAGAATTAGTTGGCATGTAGATGCAATGAAACTCGGACACAATTCTAACCAGCATGCATCTTGCGGTGATCACCGTTGATCGGTTCTGCGAAGATTTTGGCCATCTCAAACGAGCCTATTGTTAACTGAAGACTCGTTCACACCAGTTCATTTGAACCACTGGGTCTTCTGGAGATTCACTCTGACTGTGTCATTTGAATCAGTGAACTGCAGACTTGCTTTGTCGTGATCATTTCAAATACTGAATCACTAACTGGAGACTCCCTCTGAACTGGAGATTTAAATCACTGAGTCATTAACTGGAGACTCACTCTGAATCATTTGAATCAGTGAATCAATTACTGTACAGTCATTTAAAGGATCATTTAAATCACTGAATCACTAACTGGAAACTCACTCTGGATTGATGATGTGAACCACTGAGTCTTTAACTGGAGACTCGCTTTAACTAAACAATTTGAATTAGTTTGAATACCTTCTGCATTGATTAATGGAATCACTAAGTCATTAACCAAAGGCTCACTCTGAATAATTTGAATCAGTGAATCAATAACTTGAGAATACTTTAAAAGTATCATTTAAATCACTGAATCCCTAACTGGAGACTCACTCGTGATTGATGATTTGAATCACTGAGTCATTAAGTGGAGACTCGCTCTCACTGGATAATTTGAATCATAAATTGTTAACTGAAGTTCATACTAGTTCATTTGAGTCCTAAACTGGAGACTGGCTTCTACTTTATTATTTGAATCAGTAAATCACTAACGAAGCTGGAGATATGAGTCACTGAGTAATTAACTGGAGACTCGCTCTAAATGGATCATTTGAATTAGAAGTATTTGGCATGTAGATGCAATGAAGCTTAAATTCAACAAACGGACCATCAAAATAAAGTGTGACCAAAAAAAAATCTCAAACCAATTCTTAGATTAATGGAGATTCATTTGGAATAGAGACAATACATTATTTCTTTAGCAAACACAATTTATGAGACAGGATTATTTATAGTAATTATAATTCATTCATTCATTCGACTTAGGCCCTGTTTACATTAATACGTTTTAGTTTTAAAACGCATAAGTTCTGCTACGGTTACGGCATCCGTCCACACTACCCTGGAGTTTTCGAGCACCGAAAACGGATTGCTGTGGAAACTCTGAAGAGGCTGTTTTGATTTTAAAACGCTGCTGCTCTGTCTCAGTATGGATGGGGAAAACGGAGACATCTGAAACCAAAGGCGTGGCTGCAGACATTCGCCTCTCTGATTGGGGCTTTTTCCTCAATATTAGGTAGCCTACACACAGTTCAGTCCTGCATCCTCTCCTTGTAAGTTCAGACTTCGCAAGTTCGATATGGAAAACAAACTCCCGAGGACACGTCGGGTAAATCTTCAAAGGAAACCGTGTACTTTATAACCTCATTCACATCACCCTGGCCTACGTTGTTTCACTTTCTTAACAATAAGTGAAGTTTAATTTTAAACTAATTTCGAGAGGAGCATGTGCTCATGATTGACCCAGCTGGTCCACATTAGCTAATCATGATCCTCCAATCAAAGGATCCCAAGTCACTATATATATCCTCATTTCCTCTCTACAACTATCTTCGTCTGGAAGAAACCCTCCTCCTCCCTTTCTTCCACCTTTATCCAGAATGGGCGGCACGGTGGCCCAGTGACTAGCACTGTTGCCTCACAGCAAGAATACCAACGGTGTTGGGTCTTCACTGGGCCATCTGGTATTTCTGTGCGGAGTTTGCATGTTCTCCCCGGGTTTCCCGTTTTCCTCCCACCATCCAAATGTGCTCTATATTATAGATAAAATAAGTCTAAATCTTTTTTTTTTATCTTACTCTCAGGAAGTTCACCTTGGCCTCAGCAGCGGGGGAGTTTCAGATCAACCTGAGCTCAATCTCCCCTTGCCCTGTGAAAGGAGGAAACCCTGGGCTCGAGGATCCCTTGAGCTCAGAGCTCTCTCCCGGGACAGCACGCCAAACAAGCTATGTATAAATCGTGAGGTAAGTGTGAACTCTTGAAAATGAAGATCTGATATAAGGAACTGCCTATTTTTTTTTTTTTATTTTGATATTAACAACTTAACAGAAACCAAAATTGTTGAGGCGTTGTGTAGCGACATACTTCACTGTATGCATATGTATAACAAAACGGAGCCTATAACATAACTGCCTCCTCTCATTTTCAGTGAAAAATTCGAAACATACCCTCTCTTTTGCTGAATATCAGTTTTAATAATCAATGGCCAATATAAAAGTGTAACATACAATAAGTGTATACATTATAGGAATTAAGTGCAAGCAATCAGTTAAATGTGCAGAATCAGTGTACGTGGTTACATTAATTAATATATTAACTTATCTTTGCGCTCAGCTAAAACACATTACCTGAGAACAAGTAATAGATTCAAAAGACCAAAGTCTGGGAATATGTCGTTAGATATAGACAAGATGAATTAAATATCACGTTTAACAAATAACGTGAGATTAGATCCAGCGGTAGATCCTTGATGAGAAGTCTGACATGCACAACATGCCAGAGTGTGTGTGTGTGGTCACGTGATGTGCGTTTTCAGTGATGTAATGTAGACGGAGAGTTGTTCAGAAACGCTAGTGTGGACGCAAATCGTTTTCATTCTAAAACGCTGTTTTAAATCTAAAACGTATTAGTGTAAACAGGGCCTTAGTCCCTTATTTATCCACAGAGGAATGAACCACCAACTATTTTAGCATATGTTTTACGCAGCGGATGCCCTTCCATCCGCAACCCAGTACTGGGAAACACCATACACTCTCACATTCACACACTCATACACTATGATCAATTTAGTTTATTCAATTCACCTTGCGCATGTCTTTGAACTGTGGTGGAATCCGGAGCACCCGGAGGAAACCCATGCCAACACGGGCCGAACATGCAAACTTCACACAAAAATGGCAGCTGACCCAGTTGAGACTTTTTAGCTGTGAGGCAACAGTGCTAACCACTGAGCTACCGTGTCGCCCCTTCATATGATTACAGTTGAACCAATGAATTTGCATAGAATGTTTTGACAGTATTTTTGGTTCGTTTTCTGAACATCTCTGGACTCTTGTTGTCTATACTGTATATGCAGGATGAGAGAGCTCTCAGATTACATCTAAAATACACTGAAAATATATAAGTGTTAAATCTAAACAAACAAAGTACATTTAGTGATGTTCAACTTAATTTGTTTATATAAATTCAGCACAAATAAATTGTTTACAACCACTTAACAGAATTTTTTTGATTAAATCCAAGGAATTGTGTTTGAATCATTTTTTTCAGTGTATTTTAATTTGTGTTTTAAAGATGATTGAAGGTTTCTGGGGATTGGAACAAAATAATTAATAACAGAATTTTCTATTTTTGGGTGAACTAACCCTTTAAACTTTTAATTATAAGACGCAGATGTAAAAATAACAGCATTTCAAAAGGTTTAAAAAAGGTTGCTAAAATGGATTAGATTTTTTCTTTAGCACACCAGGAACCAGATCCTGTTGTCAATCTTTCTTGATTTAGTTGTCAAGTAAATGCATGTAGATCTTCACAAAATAACATTTTTGTAATATACATACAGTGCTCAGCATAATTGAGTACACCCCATTTTGAAAATGAATATTTGTATCTATTTCCCAGTGAATGGCAATGTATTTTGGTGCAGTTAAACAAAAACACACTTATTAAACAGATTTATTTATTAAAATAACATTTTAATCACCAAATATATTTAGAAATTGCAGGATAATACAATTAAATTCAAGCTAAATATTGCAAAAATAAATTACAACCTACAAAATTTCAAGTTAATTTTTTCCAATTTTTTTGCTTCTCTAGATTTTTCCTTTTTTATTTTTATTTTATTTAATAATTTTCTATAACATAAATTTGGCTGTACTAGTTTTTGGACCGTTATCATTAGTTATTTTATTAGATAAGTTCCAGATTTGGCTTTAGTACTGACTTATCTAATGTATGTGCACAAATATAATATTGTATATCTTCCTATTAAAAATAGGAATTTAAACGACAGATTTGTGTGGGGTGTACTTGTATATGCTGAGTACTGTTTATTAACAGTATTATTTTCAAAATCTTGTTATTTAAAACACATTTCAGGCCCCAAAAATGCCATTGTGCAAGTAAAAAAATTTAAAAAGTCAATTTTCAGTTGAAAACAGTTCCTGGGTTTTCAATTTAACATGAAGTGAATCGTTTCAAAGTTCACAAAAGTGAGCTAAATGTGAATTAAATGCATTTCCATCACGTTTTAGAGCTGCTGACTGTGGTATTGGAAACCTAGAAACCAACAGTAAACAAGGAAAGCATAATGGAGTTAGGATATTGTGCTTTTTAAAGATTTTTATAATAAAAATCAACAGTGGCACGGTGGCTCAGTGGTTAGACCTCCAAGAAGGTTGCTGGTTTGAGTCCCGACTGGGTCAGTTGGCATTTCTGTGTGGAGTTTGCATGTTCTCCCACAGTTCCCCCACAGACCAAACACATGCGGTATAGGTGAATTGGATTAACTGAACTGGCCATAGTGTATGCGTGTGTGTGAGAGTGTATGAGTCTTTCCTTGTACTGGGTTGCAGCTGGAAGGGCATCCACTGTGTAAAATATATGCCCGCATAGTTCGTGGTTCATTCCGTTGTGGCGACCCCTGATAAATAAGGGACTAAGCCAAAGCTAAATGAATGAATGAATAATATGAAATGAAGTGAATTAATAATAAAAATCAACTGATTAACAACCACAACATGTCCTACGGAAGTTACAATCCATAGCTTGCATAACCAAATTTCCCCAGTGCCGTTGTGTTACAACATACGAGGCAGCTGTAAATTAACTTTATTCTTTGTATCATTTGCACTGCGTGTTGCTTGATTTAAGATGAACGCAGTTTGTTAGACTGGAGGAGCCCGGAGGAGCAATGAAAATCGAAATCCTGCAGGTTTTAAAAAAACAGCAATCCAGGACCAGATTTACTAAACGGCGCAATCATTTAAAAGAGGCAACAAGAGAGGAAAGATTTGCGGCTGACAATTAGCTAATTACACTGTACCAGCAGCTCATTTGCATAATGACTGAATCTTCCAAGAGTGACACAAATTACTCTGTGCAACATTAGCTGGGTCTCACTCACCCTGTGTTAATTCGCATTTTGAAGTGAGAAGCGAGTTATGGAAAGGACAAATTTGAAAAAAAAATCCCTTAAATTGTGAAAAAGTTTTTACACTTATGTGAGGTGGTTTTGGAATTGTGAGAAATATTAATGCTTAAATATTAATGGTTAATGCGATTAATAGGAGTTGGAAAATCATTTGCTGAATAAACTTTGACGTAGCAAACATTACCAACCCAGGCTAATTCTGAAAACGTACTGCTATATACATTTCTAGAGAGCGCCAAATACGTCCCAGGAGTTACGTTTTTTGAAGTTTTTGTTTTTGCGAATCCACCAGAGGCCGCTGTGTACACTTTTTCAGATCTCAAATTTCTCTCGCGAGTCGCATTCGCATGACTGACTGACCGACCAATAACCCCACCCATCTCCTTCCCCAAACCCAACCAATAGTGTTTTCAAAAGCATAGATTGTAAGTGCGAAAGGAAACGATGTCATATCGTCCTGTATCGTTCATTTTAAAGATGAAATGCAGCCATATGTACTTCTAGCTACATAATTCGCAATATCAGAAATGTATATAAGGCTGCGTTTTCAGAATGAGCTTATGTTTAATATTACCCCACTCAAAAAAAAATTATGCTTGCTGTTTGTATAAACTACTTATTTAAAATTAGCCATTTCTTGAGTTTTTTTGGGACAACTTAATTGTTTTATGTGCAATCCACTTAAATTTGGAAGAACTATTAAGTTAACTTAATTATTTTATGTTGTTTCAACTCAAGTCGAATGTGTGGAAGCCAATATTTTGTTATAATGAATATACTGCATGATTATTGTAGCGAATTATCTCAAAGAGAATCGAAGATTCATTTGAACAGGGCTTCAAAAGAATCGACTCTTTAATTCTGAACAAACAAATCGCCCAGCGATCATTCGATCGGACAGTTGACTTCAATTATTGCTATTGCTATCAAAAATAAAAAACAATTCATGTTTAAGCAGGGTAGCAAGATCAAAGTTTAAAGGCCACCTATGGTGAAAAATCTACTTTTCAAGCTGTTTGGACAGACATATGTGTAGGTATAGTGTATGGACCGTCATATTAGGGTGATATAAACACACCAGTCCTTTTTTTTTCAATTTAACAACATAAAAACAGTGGACCAATTGGAGCGGTTTTTAGATCGACCGCAACTTGACATAGGAGTGGGGTCCCCCACCCACCAATATTGATTGACAGGCGCGCATTACCATATCCTCAGTTTGCTGTTTCACATCCGCCATTTTCAGTGTGTGAATGAAAGCGATATCACCAAAAAAACACTCTTGCACTATTTTTGGATGTGAGGCTCATTGGGCTCAACACAAGAGCCTTCATTGTCTTCCTGCGAATGAGCAACAGAAATTTTACATTTAGCGGCCATTTGCACTGAACACGCAGTGAATGCAACGTATCGAGATTCGGGGCATTAAAAACAGCTGATCCACCGAGTCTTTCAGCACTCTCTCCGAAAACACTCGATTGATCTCAGCTGGCAACTTCACAACAACTGCATCAAATACTCATTGGTAAAGTTCTTACTGTTGTATTTCTCACAAACGCTACGTTAGATCTGCTTCCTTTATGTCTGTCTGTTGTCTGAATCAGCCGAGGGAGGAGATTAAGGCACGGAGAAAGGAACGTAGAAACGGTGGGCGGGGAGGACTAGCCTTAAAGGCGCAGTACAACAAAACCGCCTCATGGTGCAAAAAGATATAATAAATAATCTGATGGGTGTTTTGAGATGAAACTTTACAAAGACATTCTGGAGACACACACTGGAGACTTAAATCTGAAAAAGAGGTAACCTATGGCCCGTTTCCACTGAGTGGTACGGTACGGTTCGGTTTGGTTTGGTACGCTTTTATGGCCGTTTCCACTGTCAAAAAGCGTACCGAACTGAACCGTACCGTACCACTTTTTCGGCACCCTTTCGAAAGGGTACCAAACACGAGAAAGGATACCAAAAGGCGGAGCCACACGCGCAGCTGAACGCTATTGGTTTACAGAGATACGTCATTCGCTTACGCAACAAGCCAGAATGAAAACAAAAAACCCGCCATGTTTGAAAAACACAGCGAGAGATTTTAGCGGAATTATAAATACATATAATAACGAGCCATGGTCGATCTGGGCTCAAACAAACCTTGTCGTCATCTTGATGGACAGCCACAAATCCAAGAAGAAGAGCAGATTTACCCTGTTTCCCATAGTTTTTTACGAGCCAGTCTGAGGCGCGAGCGGTTTCGCTTTCTTGCTAGCGCTCACCGCGCGTCTAACATTATATCTGAAATAACAAACTTCTAGAGCTGATGATAATAACCTGCGCTTGATTATTGATGTGCTTTTGAAACCCGATCCTGTCAGACACTGACAGACGCAAGAGTGAAGCGCGAAGAAACAAAGGAGAAGCCAGGAAAAAAGGAGCACATTAAATACAGGCGAAATGTCTACTTTATGTAGTTCTTCTGTAGTTGGTAACATATCGGAGACTGTAAGGGGCTGTATGTGTTTATATATGTTCATTTATTTAGTTATTTAATATAATTACAGACGTTACAGTAGGCTGTTTCGCACTGTCTTTGATCTGCAGTTATAATCAACTCATGTTCATTCAAAAGTTAGTAATAAACATTTCTACACAAGTATTTGTGTATGAAGCATCTGTTTTATGAGAAGAGCTTCTCATATGATATGTAAATGACCCGTACAGCTTTATTGTAGACATTTCCTCGAGCTAGAATGACGTCGACTGAAACTTTGTGTCATACACCACGCCCACCAAAAGGGTACCCTTGTTAGTGGAAACGCAAGCCTGATAAAGGTGACCCATACCAAACCGAACCGTACCGTACCGTACCAGTCAGTGGAAACGAGCCACTAGGTGCCCTTTAACGTAACAGATATCCATACAGCAGTGGATATTAACCTGTATCCTGTCACAATTGCGTGCAAAAAGTGCAAAGCTAAATGCACGCACTGTCTGTGTATGTGTGCATAAACTTTGGGTAACGGAAAGCGAAGTGGAGATGGGGATTACCAGAATCACTGGAGGGGTGGGGCACAGACGTTTTGGAGGGGGAGGGAGGGGGTAAGGCTGAAAGGGGCACTTTAGCCAATAAGGGCAGAGGGGCAGTGGCTCTAGCCACCAGGCCACCCCCCTGTGCACTGCCCTGCTGAGGGTGGGTCAGTCGATAGGTCAATCATTTATGCAAGAAAAGCAGGTGCAAATGGAAATCGCAAGAGGAAAAAGTGTACACAAGCGGCCTCTGGTGGATTCGCGAAAACAAGAACTGCAAAAAAATCGTAGCTCCTGGGACATATTTTGCTCTCTTCAGAAATGTATAGAAGTCCATAATCCTAATGAGCCTGGCAGTAACTCTATACAATGCATGTACACAGCGATAACAAATGTGGTGATATATACTGTACAGTTTGTGCTGTATAGTTTGACAGAAGCATATTCCCAGCATTAAAGGTCATAGTGATTTGTCTGCTGTGAAACTGCACGTATAAACATGCTGTGAATGCTGTCAGAGCAAAAAACTGGCAAATCAAAAAATGGCCCGAGGCACAACAGAACAATGACTAACACATGTCAGCACTGTCAATTGTGTCTTGCCATTTTTGAAAGCTTTTTCGCCAAATTATACTACTGCAAGCTACATTGTGGAAGAAGGTTTTGTATTTGTGTCATGATTTAAAAATAAATGATGATAATGATATTAATGAATTTGCAATGTTGGGTGACGTACTTTATTAAGTGAGGCTGATTTGGAAAGTTTTAGTATTTATAATAATGTTGTAGCAAGACATAAAGAGTTTATAATCAGTCATCATCATAATTAATCTATATATATATATATGGTCAAATGTTCATAAGAGAAATTTTTTTTATTTCATTTTAATTGAATTGATCTTTATTGATTTATTAGTCATTTGGTTTTCATGTGCTTGGTGTAGAATTATTATTCAAGAGTTATTAAAATAGTTTTAAGCATTATTTAAATTTTGCACATAAGCTAAATGTTATTATTTAATATACTAATATTATTATTGTTGTTGTTGTTAATAACCGTAATAATAATAATTATGACAATGATGATTAATATTAATATAGATGTATTATTATTATTAGCTATAATAATAATAATAACAATAATATTATTAATAAAGTAATAATAATAAATATGTATCATTATTAACTTTAATAATAATAATAAAAATATGTATTATTATTAGCTTTAATTTAATATTAATAATAGTAATTATTATTAATAAAGATTTCCTTATTTTAATAATAATAATAAATAATATTAATAAAGACTTGTTATTATGAGCTTTAATTTTAATAATATTTAATGATATCTACAATAATTATAATAATATTATTATTATTATTATTATTATTATTATTATTATTATTATTATTATTATTATTATTATTAATAATAATAATAATGGGCGACGCAGTGGCGCAGTAGGTAGTGCTGTCACCTCACAGCAAGAAGGTCACTGGTTTGAGCCTCGGCTGGGTCAGTTGGCATTTCTGCATTTGCGTGGGTTTCCTCAGGGTGCTCCGGTCAACCCCCCCCCCCCCCCCCCCAGTCCAAAGACATGCAGGTGAATTGGGTAGACTAAATTGTCCATAGTGTATGAGTGTGTATGTATGTTTCCCAGAGATGGGTTGCAGCTGGAAAGGCATCCGCTGCGTAAAACATGTGCTGGATAAGTTGGGGGCTCATTCCGTGGCTCAGTCTGACACTTTGTACCACTTTGTACATAAGCAACAATAACAATTAGACAACTTAAAAATACTTTAGATAAAAACACTATTGCTGATAAGAAACCAGGGACAGAAACTATTTTCTAAATACTTGACATTGTGCCAACAGCCTCTGGCACACATTCAAACAGTGAACGTCTATCGACTGTGAGGTTCATAAGTCTGAGGGCACACTGGCAATGTGGGACTCAAAGCCTGAAATAAACACGATTTTCAACATTTAAAACAATAAATGTTGTTATGTAAGGAAATTACAGATCTTTTTTTCCTTTCTTTTCTTTTTTACAGTTGGTGGTTGGACTGTAGTTGGACTCCTCGTGCTCCAGTTTCCCCCACAGCCCAAAGACATGCGCTATAGGTGAATTGGATTAACTAAATTGGACATAGAGTATGAGTGTGTGTGAATGAGAGAGTGTTTTCAAGTACTTGGTTGCAGCTGGAAGGGCATCCGCTGTGTAAAACAAGTTGTCGGTTCAATCCGCTGTGACTACCTCTGATAAATAAGGGACTAAGCTGAAGGAAAATGAATGAATGAATGAGTTAAGGTAAATAAGGGAGGTCAGTGGACTTAAGCTCACTTCAGCTTATAAATATCTCTCCAGTACATCATTTTAAAAATGATAATAAGTAGGCCCACACAGAGTCTGCAGCCCATCATTATTTCTGTTTATTTACTTGTGTAAATGTGTGTAAATCTATATTTATTCAGTTTTTACATTAATTTCAGTAATTTTATTGACTAATATGAAAATATTTATATGATTTATTTACAATACAGTTTGTGAAGTTATATTTTCAGTCTTTTAGTAGATCTGTTATATGAGAGACTTGCTTTATTTACCAAATAAAGTGAATGGAATTGGATTTGCATTATAAACATTAAAGGGCACATAGGTTACCCCTTTTTTCATATTTAATATAAGTCTTTTGTGTCCCCAGAATGTGTCTGTAAAGTTTCAGCTCAAAACACACATCAGATTATTTATTATAGCTGTTTAAAGTGTCTGTTATAGCTGGAAAAAAGGTTTTGCTGTTTTTTTGTACTGGCCCTTTAAGACTAGTCCTCCCCGCCCACCGTTTCCATGTGCCTGTCAGCAATCGCCGCCCTCGGCTGCCTCAGGAAGCAGATCTCACATAACATGTGTGAGAAATACTACAGTAAGAACTTTAACAATCAGTATTTGATGGATTTTTTGTGGATTTGCAACAATGAGTCACACACAATGTCATTACAAAGTTCACGCATGCGCACACACAGCGAGGACACAAACACATAGCGCAGACACAGACATATACACACACACACACATAGCGCAGACATATGCACACACACACACACACACACACACACACATAGCGCAGCAGATACACACACATAGCGCAACAGACACACACACAGAGAGAGAGACAACGCGTTAAGCTTTGCACTCGTTTTGCACGCATATGAGACATGATACTGGTAATCTCCACTGCTGTATGGATATCTGTTATATTAATGTACAAAATAAACCTGATTTAACGTCCACAAACCGCGATTGAAGCGTCTTCCTTTATAATTGTTCTGACATGCGGCTGTGCTGTGAATCGCTGTAATTCATTACACACATGCTCTTTAAAACATTTTAAACTTGTGAAACTCACTCTTGATCACGTTTGATTATGATTGATGATCCTAGTGAACTGAACACACCTTTTATTCCCGGCTGCTTTGCGCTCATCCTCTCTTGTTGATATGATTATACACGTGACTACCGGACATGTTAATGCACACAGCTGTCAATCAATATTGGTGGGCGGGGGGACCGCACTCCACGTAAAGTTGCGGTCGATCTGAAAACCGCTCCAATTGGTCCACCGTTTTTATGTTGTTACATTTGGAAAAAAGGGACTGGGTGTGTTTATATCACCCCAATATGACAGTTTATACACTATACTTACATACATTTCTGTCCAAACAGCTTGAAAAGTAGATTTTTTACCATAGGTGCCCTTTAAATAAAAGTTGAAAAGGTATTATTTTTTTATTTTACACATTAAGTTTGTGGATATGATATTCCCAAAATCATTGCACACAAATCCGCAGATTTTCAACAATATTCTGCGCAGAAAGAGCAGAAAATGTCCGCGGATTCTGTCTGGCCCTGTAAGACAAATGTGCTGGTTATTATGGACTGTGATGCAAGGTGTGAAGGTGAGGTATTTTTACTCTTTGATATATCATGACCCATTTTTGGTCAGTGTCATCATTAATCTAATTGCCTGCTGCAGTGTAATTTACTTTGAACTTAAATCAACCTTCAGAAAGTATTGCTATCACTGCTGCTGCTTTTGTTTTTTGCTATGATAAGTTTGTTTTATAGTCATAAGCTTTTAGTGATATATTCCATTCCCCTTCTATTATGGAAATACTGTAATCATTGATTGACACAATGATTGAACAATTGATTTCCAGAATGGATTTTTTTTCAGCTACAAATGTCTGTGGGACTTAGCCGAAGGAAAATGAATGAACAAACGATTTAAGGTTAATAAGAGAGGTTGGTGGACTTAAGGCCGTACTCACACTATACCATCCGAACCGTGCCTAGGCCCGTTTCCCAGAGTGTTTGAGAAGTGTGAGTGCTCTAAATGGGGTGAGTGGGTGCTCTTGACCGGCCCTAGCCTGGTTGGAAGAGGTGTGCTTGAGCGTGGTTCACACCAATACTGAAGACGAGACGTGGCTTTTAAGGGACTGTTTCATATGGATTTATTAATCATTCTTACTGTTCAATGAACGCAAACTGTCGTAGATTATTAAAGACGCAAAACCCTCACTGCACGACAGTTGCACCTTTAGCAAACCTCATAATTCCTGCAGCACGATGACTTTATGGTTGTTTATGAGTGTTAAAAGTGGCTGATCTGTTCAGCGAAATATTTGACTGCGTGTCACTGGATCTCAAACGACTAAAACTATGTAACTAAAGAAATCTGTACTGTGCTGAGCGAAAGCGCTAACTGAACAGCACATCATCGATGACATAAGCATGCTCAGGCCTGAATGTAATGTGAGTGCGGGCCATCAGGTGAGACAGGAGGGGGGACAAGCGTGCTTTGGGCTGGTTTAATCAACTGTTCATAGTGTGAGTAAGCCCTAACTTTTTTGTGGTTCACGAGGACACTAACTTGTATAATGACATGGGTATGACCTAGTTGTACACTATTACGGTGGTTTATGAGGACATGCCCAGAATCCTCATAATTAAAAAAACTTAAAATCATATTAAAGAAGGTGTCACATTTTGTGTCACACTGGCAATGTGGGACTCAAAGCCTGAAATAAACACTATTTTCAACATTTAAAACAATAAATGTTGTTATGGAAGGAAATTAAAGATGTTTTTTTCCTTTCTTTACTTTTTTTACAGTTGGTGGTTGGACTGCAGTTGGACTCCAGTTTCCCCCCACAGCCCAAAGACATGCGCTATAGGTTAATTGGATTAACTAAATTGGACATAGTGTATGAGTGTGTGTGAATGAGAGAGTGTATGGGTGTTTTCAAGTACTCGGTTGCTGCTGGAAGGGCATCCACTGTGTAAAACAAGTTGTCTGTTTTATGTAGTTTACGAGGACACTAACTTGTATAATGACATGGGTATGACCTAGTCGTACACTATTAAGGTGGTTTATGAGGACATGCCCAATATCCTCATAATTTAAAAAAACTTAAAATCATATTAAAGAAGGTGTCATATTTTTCCATAGTTTTCTGTGAGGTTTAGATTTAGGTTAGGGGTAGGATGGTACTATGGTTTTTACATTATAAAACACATTACACCTATGAATATAAATATATATATATATATATATATATATATATATATATATATATATATATATATATATATATATATATATATATATATATATATATATATATATATATATATATATATATATAAATATATACATATATATATATATATATATACATATATATATATATACATATATATATATACATATATATATATATATATATATATATATATATATATACATATACATATACATATATATATATACATATACATACATACATATATATATATATATACATTTTTGACAGTTTAGTTTCAATTAAATCTGTTTCTGAACTCTTTTTTTTATGTTTTAATAGCACAGTGACTCACACAATGTATGTTTAAATACAATGGAAAGTTTGAACAATCACTTGATGATCCTTTTAAGTCTTGGGGTCTTGCAAATATTGTCACTTCTGTACATGAAGACCTTGGCAAATATGAGTTTTTCCGTCATGACAACTCTCCGAGGCGGCGCAGTAGTGCTGTCGCCTCACAGCAAGAAGGTTACTGGTTCGAGCCTCGGCATGTTCTCCGCGTGTTGTCCTGGGTTTCCTCTGGGTGCTCCAGTTTCCCCCACAATTCCAAAGACATGCCATACAGGAGAATTGGGTAGGCTAAATTGTCCGTAGTGTATGATTGTGATTGAGTGTGTATGGGTGTTTCCCAGAGATGGGTTGCGGCTGGAAGGGCATCCGCTGCGTAAAACGTGTGCTGGATAAGTTGGCGGTTCATTCCGCTGTGGTGACCCCGGATTAATAAAGGGACTAAGCCGAAAAGAAAATGAATGAATGAATGACAACTCTCAAATTTAATTAATATTTAATATTAATATATTTAATATGATGATAAATTTGTATATGGTAATGCTAATGTGTTTGGTCTTGAGACTTGCTACTTGCAAGTATATTCACAGACATGCTGTCTGAGAATATAACACTCTGCTGCTGCAAACATAGTTTATATATACAGTTGAAGTCAGAATTATTAGCCCTCCTAAATTATTAGCCCCCCTGTTTATTTTTTTCCCAATTTCAGTTTATTGGATAGAAGATTTAACACATTTCTAAACATAATAGTTTTAATAACTCATTTCTAATAACTGATTTATTTTATCTTTGCCATATTAGTAAATTAGTAAATAATGTTTTCTAGATATTTTTCAAGACACTTCTAAACAGCTTAAAGTGACATTTAAAGGCTTAACTAGATTAATTAAGTTAACTAGGCAGGTTAGGGTAATTAGGAATGTTATTGTATAATGATGGTTTGTTCTGTAGACTATTGAAAAAAATATAGCTTAAAGGGGCTAATAATTTTGACCGTAAAGTGTTTTTAAAAAAATCTTACAATATGAACACAAAGAATGGCAAAACACACACACGCATCCTGTTGTATTATATATCAATGAAAAAGCATTAATAGGAGGCTTTAAAAATGCATATTTCCCCAAGCAACCACAAAACCGTCTTTTCCACTGTTAGTTTGGCTTGATGAGTGAATGATTCAATTATGTGATAATGACATCCTGCACTTCTCCTTTTCCTTTGTCTCATATCCCAGCGGTTCCAAGTACAGATTCATTTGAAAGATAATGAATCTGCAGGCCACTTGTATAATAAGATATCAATACATTGTTAATTTTCACAGCATCACAATTTTTACTGTTCAACAGCCTTCTTTTAACATGATTACACAAATTTTCCATTAACTTTTGAGCTGTCGTGTAGACATGCTGGGCATTTAAAGAAAACTCCACTTTATTTTGTAAATAGTCTTAATTTTACGAGTCACCTTAAGTTAAATAGTTGGGTTTTAGCATTTTTGAATCCTTTCAGCCGATCTCCAGATCTGTCGGGAGCAATTTTAGCTTAGCTTAGCATAAATCATTGAATCAGATTAGACCATTAGCATCTCCCTCAAAACATTCAAAAAATAGTTTTGATTATTTTTCTATTTAAAGCTCGACTCCTCTGTAGAATGTTCTAAAACCAACAGAAAATGAAAGTTACTATTTTCTAGGAACTATATTCTCATTCTGGCTTAATAATCAAAGGACCTAGCCATATAGCCCTAGAGTTAAAAGTTTTCTGTCATTTTAATAAAAGCAAACTAACAGTTGAGTTTTAGCATTTTTTAATCTATTCAGTTGGTCTATTGGAGCAATTTTAGCTTAGCTTAAAATAAATCACTGAATTTAATTAGACGATTAGCATCTACACTATAAAAAAAAATAAAATAAAAATAAAACTTTTCTGGCAGCAGGGGCGCCAGAAATTTACCGTAAAAAAACTGTGAGAATAAAAAAAGTACATAATCTGTTAAAAAAAATGTAATTTCTTGTTCCATAATTACAAGGTATTAGTGGGTTTTACTGATTTTAACTGTAATTGTACTGGTTATTACTGCCATTTTACTAATTATTAGTGCAATTACACAGATTATTACTGTCATTTTACAAATTATTACTGTTAATATATATTTTTTAAATGTAATTATACAGATTAATTAATGTGATTATAAGGAGAATTACTGTAATTATGCAGATTATTAATGTAATTATACAGATTAATTTATGTGATTATAAGGAGAATTACTGTAATTATGCAGATTATTAATGTAATTATACAGATTAATTTATGTGATTATAAGGATAATTACTGTAATTATGCAGATTATTAATGTAATTATACAGATTAATTTATGTGATTATAAGTATAATTACTGTAATTATGCAGATTATTAATGTAATTATACAGATTAATTTATGTAATTATGCATGAAATCTCTAAATATTCCATAAAATGTTCCACTTTTAACATACCTTTAAAACTGGAAAAGAAAAACTTTTAAAGAATGATTGAAAAAAAGCTTAGGTACAAATAATTGCTGATGTCATAAAACACTGTAAATATAACTATAAACTATAATGTAGTTTATCAAATATTTTAAGGATATGTAGGTTAAACTCCAAAACCATTTTCTTCAGACAATACAAATCTGTTATCTATCTAATTTTTTTATTTCTTTTTTCAAGGTAATACATTTGGTCATCGTTTAACAACAAAAACAAAATTAGTGTCATGAGAGGACGCCTGCACAACAAAGTTGAGGATCAAATAGCAGTTAATTAAGAGAATCATCTTGCAATTAAAGGTTGAAACGGGAACAAACAGGTGCATACAGATAATCCCAAGCATAAAGGTGGCAAACAAAATAACAAACTGAAGGAGTCAAACACAGCAAGGTAAGGGAAACCGCATCGTAATGCTCACTAAACAGTTTAAGAATTAGAAACGATATGTCTGTGTGTGTTAAGTGTATAGTCCTTGAAATAAGTCTATAACCATCTTCTGACTGTGTGTGTAATCAGTTAGAATTAGGAACCCGCGTGTGCGAGGTGCATGCTGGGAGTTGTAGTTCGTTAAAGTAACGTGTGTAGTTTTCCAGCGATCCGAAGGCCGCTAGATCACTGGTGATTGTCACAGTTCACATAGCAACATTGTTAGGGTAGTAAAATAAACATTTATTAAACATTCAAGGCTATTATTTGACTTTTTATTAACCTCACGTTAATCTTCATATGTTTACTACATCTTCACTAAAAACAATTTGACTGAATTTTTGTTTCCCTATTTTTACAGGAATAATCTGTAAATATTGATGTAAAATTACGTGTTACTCTCTGAAAATACAGAAAATGTCCTTTAAAAAAACTGAAAAATAACATTATACCAAAATACAAGCAATAACTGTAAATTTAATGTTAGAATGTTAGAAACAACAGATATTTCACTGTATAATGAAAAAACTGGAAAATTCTTTAAAAAAAATACAGACAATTCCCTGTAAAATAAGTTTATTTTTTACAGTGTAGCTCAAAAAAATTATCAAAACTCTTTAGATTTTTTTTTGCTAGATGCTAATTGTCTAATCCGATTCAATAATTTATGCTAAGCTAATCTAAAAGTGCCCCCGCTAGACCTGGAGATCAGCTGAATGGATTTAAAAATGCTAAAACTAAACTGTTCAAATCTAGGGGACCTAGATGTCCTTTAATGTCTATTTTTAAAATCTTATAACCTTATAAATCATCTCACAGCAACACATAAAGACTGAGGCATTTCAATTCTTCAGCAGGTATGATCCAAACTCGAATGTGTGGAGCAGTGATGTGGCGTCCCTCAGCAGCGCCTGCAGCGGTGTGTGTGTGCTGGAGATGGACAGGTTCATGTATGCCCTGGGGGGATTTGATGATTCTGTCTGTAACAACACCGCAGAAAGGTACTTTACTAATGCTATGTGTAGACATATGTCAAGCAACAGCTGATGATTGCTGTACAGCATACATACTATAGACAAAAATGGCATTCTGCTGGGATTTCATTGTTAGAAAACTGTGCAATTGGTGTTAAAGGTGCCATAGAATGATATAGCCAGACATAGCAGAATAATACGGTACATCCAAATGACATATCATTGAGACTCAAACACTATTGTATCCCTCTTTTCTTATGAATACCATGAGTAAAATATCCACATGAAAAACAGACCAATCCGAACAAGACACCAACTCTTACATTGCACATGGCTGCATTTGATTGGTTTCCTAGTGAGACTACAACGATTATAATTTCCACTCCTTATTTTTAAGTTTATCTTAGCTTTTAGTAAATATACTATGTATGTAAAACTCTTATTTTGAAAATGGGAGAGTAAATTAACTTTCTGTGAGATAGACAGCCTTGAGTCTTATCTGTTCACAGCTCGTCAGAGTGCAAAATGCAGGATATACAGATTATACATATATTCAGTGCCACCCTAAAGAGGCATACAGTCTATTTAAATGGTAATTTTGTTAGTTTAACGTGTATATTGTGAAATTTGCCATGTGCGTTAGTAATGAGGCAACAAAGACATGTATAGTATAACTATTTATTGCATGTTTGGTGTTAAAGGTGACAGAATGAAAATCTGGCTAAAGCTAGGCGTAGTGAAATAATACGAGTTCAGTACATGCAAATGACATTCCTTGAATCTCAAATACCATTGTGTCCTTGTTCTCATGGCTTTACCATAAGTGGAAAAATCCTCATGAAAAACAGACCAATCAAACCAATCAGAACAAAACACCAGCTCTTACATTGTACATGGGATCAATAATATGCATGCCCCAGGCTGCGTTTGATTGGTGTCCTAGTGAGACTACAACGATTATAATTCCACTCCTTATTTTTAAGTTCATCTTAGCTTTTAGTAAATATACTATTTGTGTTAGACTCTTATTTTGAAAATGGGACAGTAATTGAGCGTACTGTAAGATAGACAGCCATGAGTCTTATCTGTTCCCAGCTTGTCAGAATGCAGGATATACAGACTAGAAATGTATTCAGTGCCACCCCAAAGAGGCCTGTTTAAATGTTTATTTTGTTAGTTTAACATGTAGATTTTGAAATATGCCATGTATGTTAGTAATGAAGCAACAAATACATGTAAATCGCTCTGCGTATAAGTGTTTAATACATGATTATGCTCTCTCTCTCTCTCTCTCTCTCTCTCTCTCTCTCTCTCTATATATATATATATATATATATATATATATATATATATATATATCACATCGTTTAGCTCTTAATATGATTTTTTTCTTGAGTGAAAGAACACCAATAAGCTTTATAAAATGCATCCAACCCAGGCTCATTCTGAGAACGTAGTCCTGGGGACGTTTCTGGAGACCGAGAAATACGTCCTGGGAGGTATGTATTTTTGCAGTTTTTGTTTTCGCGAATCCGCGAAAGGGCCGCTGTGCGCGCTTTTTCCCACGCCGTTCTCGCGTAAACCTGCTAGAGGCAGCTGTCGAACAACTTTCCGCCTGTCTGCCTGGATGACAGAATGATTGACCGTGCGACCGGCCAATCGGCTGACCCACCCTCCTCCGTCCCTAAACCCAACCAACGACAATTCACAAAAGCCGTCCAGAAAAAGAAAAGCCCTCGTCTGATTTTTACCACGTTTTCGATTTAGACCACATTCTCACCCTGTGACGAACTCGTTCGCTTCATTTTTGGATTTAGTTTTTGTTTTCTTACCTCATTTCTGGAACCGCTCTTCCCCGGACTCGAACCCGGTCGCCGTCGTTGTCGTGGTCAGCCAGAGTACACGAAGAGCTAACCGGACAAACTGGTTGCAGCGGGAAAGCCCTCCTCACGGGGGCGAGCGCCCGGCTGGCCAGCCGGCAAGCACCAAAGGGAACGGCGTCACACCGCCCCGCAGCGTTCGCTTAAAAGAATGAAATGCAGCCATACATACCCCCGGCTACGTATTTCGCGGTCTCCAGAAACGTCCCCGGGACTACGTTCTCAGAATGAGCCTGGGTTGAATGCATCTGTTTATACAGAGGTTGATATTAATTCTTGCCTGTGTTATCATATTTGTTTAACCCACAAAATAAAAATACATTGATACATCTCCTTCAGTCCCTTTTGTCAGGTATACTTATAATTTAGCCTATATTTCATCCACATCACCAAACTCAGGAGTAGCAATGGAGGAGCAGACTTTGTTGATCACAGATAGCTCGCTTGCTCCTATAATGTAACTTCTTCTCCACTTCAGTTGAACGGATCTCTACACAGTTTGTTCAAATGTTGTGACAAATGAAGAGTGATTATTTTCCATGTGTGTATTTCAGAGTAAATTACGCAGTGTGTGTGTTTGTGAACGAGTTCCATTCCAAATATGGCCAAAACCATGCTTTTCGTTCAAGAGCTTATTCGGCTGGCTATAAATAAGGATTTAAAACAGTTATAAAACTTTTTTTGTAACTTTTTACTCATTTTTTAAGGTAAGTAATTGCAAACAACCAAATGTAGTAATTTTCAATTCAATTTGAATTTTAAATTCAGCCCGTATACATTTTTCCAACCACTTACTATAAAAAAAATGTAAATCAAAAGAATCATTTTATTCAGTGTATTGTAGATTAAACTGAGCTTCAGAAAAAGGGACAGTGACTTTGAACATTACATGACCTGTTTATTGGTGACAGACAGGCTTTTCTGAATATCTCAGAAACTACTGATGTGGGTGAAAATACTTTGTTGATGGCAGAAGTCAGGGGAGAATGACCAGACAGCAAAACCTTGAAGCAGATGAGCTACAACATCAGAAGAAGACGACTCCTGTCAGATAACAACAGCAATCTGAGGATACAATTCACAGTGCCTCAACAAAACTGGACAACAGAAGAAAGGATGACAATTTGGTGTAAACAAAATAAAGGCACAGAACCATCCCGCCATGTATAAATGGATAATACATGTTTTTATTTGAAAATGTAACAGAAATGTACAAACTAGCCCAATAAGACTAATTCATACATATTTGAAAAACTGTCATGGATAAAATACACAAAAAGTGATTGGCTTATTTCAACTGTGGTTCTCCTTATTCGTTTAAATTAAATGTATCTTTATTTCTATAGTGCTTTTACAATGTAAATGGTGTCAAAACAGCGTAACATAGAAGTTCTAGTAAATTGAAACTGTGTCAGTCCAGTTTTCAGAGTTGTCGTTCAGTTTAGTTCAGTGTGGATTGATTTTTCACTGCTAAAAGTCCAAACACTGAAGAGAAAATCCATCTATGCGCAGCTCCGCAATTCCCAAACCAAGCAAGCCAGTGGCGACAGTGGCGAGGAACAAAAAAACCTTGAGAGAAACCAGGCTCAGTTTTGCACAACCATTAGTCCTCTGGCCAAACTTCTTGTGTAGAGCTGCTGTTTTAAATCTTAAAACATGAACAAGCAAATCACAAATGGTGTGCAAACATCATCAGCTCAGCAACTCACCACAACAAGACCATCAACTTCAACCATAAAACATCAATTTTTTAAAACATTCTCAAATGGAATCTCTTTAAACTACTCACACTAAGAGATAAAGGTAAACGCTGTCACTGGGATGGTACCTTTTCAAAAGATACACACTTGTACCTTACAGGTGCACATTGGTTCCTTTAAAGAAGCATTTTTGTACACGTAAGATATACTTTTCTATCTTTAAGGTACTATTGTATGTATGAAGTACACATTTGTACTGTTTAGGTATAAATATATAGTTTAAAATACAAATGTGGACATTATAGGTATGAAAGTGTACCATTTTAAAAGGTACCAGTGACAGCTTTTGTACCTTTATAAGATTATATTCAACTTTGTCATTACACATGTACAAGTACAAGGCAACGAAATGCAGTTTCCGTCTAACCAGCAGGGGAAAAGCAACAAGTGCAGGATATAGGTATAAGTTATAAAGTGCAGTTATAGAAAAACTATGGTAATATTTACAGATGGATGTACTATGAACATTATATACAGGTTGTATTATGTACAGGTTGTGTTTCTGAGAGTGTAGGCAAAACATTCCAAGCGACAGAGCTAGTGTACAAAAAAATAATTTCTGCCTGTTTCACTCTTAAATCTACAAGGATAAATGTCTCTCCTAGAATGACAGTGTACCTCACTAAATAAAACATGATAATCAAGAAAATATTCTGGAACCATTTTCTTTAAAATCTTAAACACCATCAATAATGTTAAAAAAAGTTATCCTTATTTCAACTTTTAAGAAATTACTTTTAATGTAATGTTCATTACATCATGTCACACAGCTCAGATCCTCTCAAACTGGTGTGTTGAAATTCACAGTGAGTTGACTCACCTCAAACGGCCTCCACAGTCACCAGATCTCAGTCTGACAGAACGCATTTTGGGATGTGCTGAAGCAGAAGATATGCATAATGGAGGAGCAGAAATATGGAACAAATCTCTGAGGAGTGTTTCTAGCACCTTGCCGAATCTATGCCACTAGAAATTAGGGCAGTTTTAAAGGCCAACCTGAGATGAGCCATGTGTATCTTATGTGGATTGGAAAATATGACTAACAACTAATTTTATTCAGGTATGATCCTGTGCTGGAGACCTGGACCAAAATGGCTCCAATGCACCAGTATCACTCTGGGGCGGCGGCAGTACTGGATGGGTTCCTATATGTGTTGGGAGGAACTGATGAAGACAGCGCATTGAATTCAGGTCAGAAGTGAAAACCAGTGCACTGTAAAAAAAAAATAATAATAATGATAATAGTTCTGTAAATGAATGTGGTTCTTGTTTTATTGTTTTGAATTTCATTATGGGACCGTAATCTTTCCCACAACAACTTTTTAAAGTAGAAAAGTTTGAAAAGGTTTCTTTTATTGACATTTTTAGGAGTTTGAAGTTGATGTTCCTTGCACAGATGTTGTAAATTGTACATAAACTGCCAGTACTTCTATTAATTTACAGACTTATTTCTATATTTCTTATACAACATGTTGCTTCAAACAACTAAAATGTCAATTTGTTAAACTGCTGAGTTGAATTTACACATCAAAAGTCTCATAATGTAATTAATAACTGTAAATAAATGGAAAAAAACATGTGAATCCCAAAATACTGTTAATCAACATATATTTCTGCTGAAATGATTAATAAGCATAAAGTTGTTGCCATGTAAGTACCTGTAATAATGTGGTTCGACCAGTGGGGCATTGTAATCTAAGACAGTAATTCACCTCCCTTGCATGTGATCAATGAAAGACTCCACATCATGGATAATACAGCCCAGTCTTAAATGACACACTTTCACTGCATTCCATTTGCCCTAATCCCTTCTAAGGGTTTACTCTCCAGAGTGATAGCTTTGAAGGGATGATTGGTCAAAAAGCTTCTTTTTGAAATGCACTTCCTAGTCCTATTAAAGAGACGATCAAGGAGATGTGACTTCATCGCACTTTTTGAGCGCTTGTTGACACCCACAAAACACACTCGAAATGATTAGTATATTGTGTAGGCTGCATTTTATTTATTTATTTATTTTATAGTCATTAATTATTTTTGTATATTTATAATAGTGTTTTATTTTATAATGCTTTATTTTTAATGTAATTTGTTTTAACTTTATTTATAAAGATTAGAGTAGTTGCCTATAGAATAATATATAAATATATATATATATATATATATATATATATATATATATATATATATATATATATGTATGTATGTATGTATGTATGTATGTATGTATGTATATGTATGTATATATATGTATGTATATATATGTATGTGTATATATATGTATGTGTATATATATGTATGTGTATATATATGTATGTATATATATATGTATGTATATATATATATATATATATGTGTATATATATGTGTGTAAAGTGCAACACGGTGTCCGGTTCGAGTCCCGACTGGGCCAGTTGGCATGTTCTCCTCGTGTTGGCGTAGGTTTCCTCCGGCTGTTCCGGTTTCCCTCACAATCCAAAGACATGCTCTATAGGTGAATTGAATAAGCTAAATTGACCGTAGTGTATATGTGGGTGTAAATGTGAGAGTGTGTGGGTATTTCCCAGTACTGGGTTGCAGCTGGAAGAGCATCCACTGCATAAAACATATGCTGGATAAGTTGGCAGTTCATTCCCGTGGCGACCCCTGAGTAATAAAGGGACTAAGTTGAAATGAAAATGAATGAATGAATGAATATATATGTAAAGACAAACTCCGAGCTTCCACTTGTCATTCTATGTGACATCAAACAACTTTCCTGCAGAAAAGATCATGGCTGCCTGAAGAGTCCATCAGTCTGTACTCTTCAAAATACTTTATTGCTAAGGGCCCTTTGAAGTGGACAATTTTGAGCACTTCACTTTGGAACGACACTTCAGTGTGGCGGTCATTTTTGTTTTTTACTCTAAAGTGCCCTTCGAAGGGCGATTGTATTCCGTTTGGGATGCACTGTTCATGTGCACTTGCGACAAGAGCCTGACATTCAAAGAAGCCTTACGTTAAAGAATCAGAATCAGTTTTATTGCCAAGTGTGCTTCACACACACAAGGAATTTGTTTTGGCTACAGAAGCTTCCAGTGTACATAAAGTGACAAGTGACAACACAAAATAAATATGAAAAATAAAAAAGATAAACATTAAACAGATGCCATTAGTCAAGAAACCTGGATGTTGAGTTGTATGTACAGATTGTTATAAATATACAGGTTGTAAGGTGCTGTGTACAAGTGCGAATGTAGAAGGTATTGCATTGTATATTGATATAAGGTGCTGTGTACAAGTGCGTATGAGAAAGTATTGCACATATTTATTGCACAGTAGGGGAATATTTAACTGTTCATAAGGTAGACAGCCTGAGGAAAGAAACTTTTCCTGTGTCTGGCTGTTTTTGTGCTTGGTGCTCTGAAGCGCCGACCAGACGGTAACAGTTCAAACAGGTAGTGTGCTGGGTGTGAGGGGTCCAGAGTGATTTTGCGAGCCCTTTTACTCACTCTGGAAGAGTACAGTTCTTGAAGTGTAGGAAGGGTTGTGCCAGTGATTCGTTCGGCAGTCCGGACTATTCGCTGTAGTCTACGGAGGTCGGTTTTGGCAGCTGAGCCGAACCAGACAGTGATTGAAGTGCAGAGGATGGATTGGACGACAGCTGAGTAGAACTGTACGAGCACCTCCTGTGGCAGGTTAAACTTCCTCAGCTGACGAAGGAAGTACAGTCTCTGCTGGGCTTTCTTCACAATAGAGTCTATGTGAATGTCCCACTTCAGATCCTGAGAGATGGTGGTGCCCAGGAACCTGTATGACTCTACTGCAGCCACAGTGCTGTTCATGATAGTGATTGGGGGGAATGCAGGGGGGTTTCTCCTGAAGTCCACTATCATCTCCACTGTTTTGAGCGTGTTCAGCTCCAGGTTGTTGTATCTGCACCATAATGCCAGCCGCTCCACCTCTTGTCTGTATGCAAACTCGTCACCGTTCTGGATGAGGCCGATAACAGTAGTGTCGTCTGCAAACTTAATGAGTTTGATAGAGGGGTCTTTTGCAGTGCAGTCGTTGGTGTACAGGGAGAAGAGCAGTGGAGAAAGAACACATCCCTGGGGGGCACCAGTGCTGATTCTGATTCTGAAGTCAAATTGAAGGAGTTATGGATTAATTAATTATATATATTTTTGTGTGTGTTGACTTAACTCTAATGCTAGAAGCAATACCAATTGCTACTATATTACAATACCAATATAGTTGTTTGGACTTAATTTGTTTAAGTTAACTGAACTTATAGCAATTTGATAACTGAACTTAAAAGGTTTAAGTTACAAATACTCTAAATATTTGATGATATCAACACAAATAATATTTATGTATATGACTCAATATATGTGTATATATAAATATATATATATATATATATATATATATATATATATATATATATATATATATATATATATATATATATATATAAAATATATATATATATATATATATATATATATATATATATATATATATATATATATATATATAAACTATAAGTTAACAGTACTCAAGCCATTTTGTTTCGAAACTTAAATAGTTTGCTGCAATTGGTTTCCTCAAACAGTTTGAGTTAACTTATCGTGTTTTACAGAGTGGAGAAAATCATTCTGAAAAGCCCCCAATGGAAACCACCACAAAAATTCTAATGGTTTCCACTACAAAAACGTCTTCAAAAACATTACAAACCATCAAATTTTAAGGGTTTGTTGGTTTTAACATGCTACCAATAAAATCAAAACATTACTAGAAGTGACCCAAAGGAGTTTCAATTAAAACCAATTCAATTTCCAATATATTCATTACGCCATTACAAATTTTATGAAGGTTTCAATTGGGGTTTTCTTTCAGCAGGCAAGACATTCTATCAAATCTAAACACTCAAATGTGATTGGTTAAAATCATGCTTTCTAATCCAATATTTAGTGGGAGGACATGAAATGGCAAGGAGAAGCAGTGAGAATGGGATCAGACAATGTCACCAACTGCATCTGAACTCTCATCACCCCCAGTGGGACCAGTGTGTTAGTGCGTATCTTAACCTCTAGACCACATCTCTCACAGTAACAGTAGCTATTATCTAAAAGGGCTGCTTAAGAAACCCTCCAGTGTCTTAAGTGAATTATTTGAGCCATTTCATGCGATAAAAAAATAATAAACCTCAACATAATGCTGTCATCCAGCACTTCATAATAACAGGCCAGGGTTTGTTTTTGTTTCTACGTCAGTAGTGACCTAGATGCCTTTCCTGAAAGCTCACAGACACTCACACTAACTCAAAAAAATGGTCATAGCCATAAAAATATTTCCAGAGATCAGGGGCAAATATAAGTAGTGCACTTGAATGTATTAATGCCTATTTCTGTCTGTGAGAAGTGAAGGTCAAGAGAACTCCCACAACCTTTGACTGGATATTTACAATACTTATGAGTGCGCAGTGCTTTCAGACAAGTGCATACAAATCAAATAAATGTTCTACAGAATGGAAACAAAAGGGAAATTTGTTGAGGAAAATAAATACTAAGGTTAGCAAAACATTCGGCATTATACACTGCATTTCTATGCGTGTAGTTTGGTATGGAAGCATATCATTAACAAAATTCTTACAATATGTAAAATGACAATGTATTTATTTATTTAAATATGTATTCTCCATGTAGTGTGGAAAATGAAAATTACAACCCAGGATTATTCTGAATACGTATCGCTATACACATTTCTGGAGACAGCAAAATACATCCCAGAAGCTGTTTTTTTGCAGTTTTTGTTTTCGTGAATCCATCAGAGGGCGCTGTGTACGCTTTTTCAGATCTCAAATTCCTCCTGCACTTTTCAAGTAAATACACTAGAGGCCGCTGTTTACTGACTGAATGACTGACTGACTGATTGACTTACCCAACCAACCCCTTCCCAAAACCAAGCAATAGCATTTTAAAAAGCATTGATTAACCCGCCTACCCCCTTCCCTTAACCCAACTGCAGTGCTCTAAAAATCAATCCAGAAAAAGAAAAGCCCCTGATTTTTACCAGGTTTTCAGATTTTACAACATTCTCACCCTGTTATTTACTTGTTTATATTATTGTTTAGCTTTTGTTTTTGTCTTACCTGTTTTCTGGAACCGTTCTTCACTGGACTCTAACCTCGTTGCCGCAGTTAACTCCACTCTGTGTCTCAAGTCCATGCCCTTCTGTTTTTCCCAGGATTCTCACGTATTTTACAGTTCTATCCCGCTATCATCTGTAAAGGTATTTTCCCATATTTCTCTCATATTTTTAATCTTTCTATGAAGGGTGAGAATAAACATTAAAGAGCCGATCCTCCCTTTACTCAAGCCATACCGCCGAACCCCAAGGGGACACCCCTTGCTCTTAAATGTGAGCCTGTTCTTTTCTGTTCTGTTCTTGCCCTTATTTAGGCATGAAAACTCTATGAAATAAATATTAAAATGTCGCGATTCCCTTCCTTTTCAATAAAGGTGCCGTCTCCCCTCCTATGTACTCCTCAAAACAGTCATATAGCGGTGCGCGACTGTCAGCTGATGCACTTCATAGTGATACATAGACGTCGTTTCCCAAACGGATTCTGTACACATGATTTGAAGCGGAGCTAAAGTCTGGGTTTTGGGTGTGTATGAACAGACATACACACATAATTAATAATAATAACATTTAAAGATGTCAACCTTGGTGGGGGTTTTTTTTTTTTCAAACACAACCAATTTTGTCCTAAATGAGCATAAAAAATTAAGAAAGCAATCGAATGCTTTCATTATAACGTTAGATCTGTGCATTTTTAAAGTGACACCTCTGTTATTTAATGTAATCAAACAAAACATCTAAATAAATTAGATTCATTCGCTGCTCTTTAATCAGAATGTGTAAGTTATACAGTGAAGAAAAGATTAAGGAGATTTGATATTCAAATCTGGTAAGTGAGAAAAGGAACAGCGTCATACCGCCCTGTAGCTTTCGTTTTAAAGATGAAATATAGCCATACGTAGCTCTGGCTACAGAATTCGCCATCTCCAGAAATGGATATAGGGCTACGTTTTCAGAATGAAATGATAATGAATATTTTAATGAATATTTTGTGAATGAATTAATATTTTAATATGTAAATTACATTCTAATTTTAATGTGTTGTAATTAAATTGAAAATGTATTACCAAATTTGAATTAATGCGTGTAACGTACAAGTAGGGATGGCTGATGACGTTTCGAAATGGTGTCGAGATCCCAAATCGCAGATGATTTTAAAACACTGCTCCGAAATGTTTTGAAACACACAAGTCATGTGACTAAAGAGATTCAAAGGATTAGTAACTGCACAAGCATTCCAAGCCCTGTGAATTTGTCTTTGATTGACAGGGTTGACAACAAAACACAATCCTCCGTAGCCTAGTGGACCATGTGCAGGTATAATGCAACTGCATTTCAGCTGCAACCCAGTTCTGGGAAACATCCATACACTCATTCACACACATACACTACGGCCAATTTAGTTTATTCAATTCACCTGTACCGCATGTTTTTGGACTTTGGGGGAAACCAGAGCACCTGGAGAAAGCCCACGCCAGTATGGGGAGAACATGCAAACTCCACACAGAAATGCTGACTGGCCCAGCCGGGACTCGAACCAGCATGATATATCTCTTCAACAGTAAATTATGCATAACATCCTGTGTTTTCTTGACCAGTTGAGTGCCATAACCCACTGGAAGGAACTGGCAGCTGTGTCCTCCCATGCGTACTGCCAGAGAGCATCCAGGCTGTGCGGTTTACTTGGATTTATGTGGCAGGTGGCAGAGATGGACTGCGTTTGGAGCTCAACACAGCAAAGAGGTTTGACCCTGACAGCCGAAAGTGGATGCCTGTCAAACCCATGAGACGCAAGCGCTTTCAAATAAGTGTTTCTCCACTTCCAAGCTGATTGATATTTCAGTACACACCTATTGACGCACCTATTGACTTTTTTTGTTAGCCTGAAGTACCAACGCACCAAAACTGACACTCCTTGGACAATAGTCTTCCCTTCTGGTTGAAAGAGTAAAGTAAGGTTATAGTTTATTTGTGTGTGTTGTGTGTGTGTTTTGTTCAATCTCTTGCCATGTTGAAGGTTTCTCTAAGAGGGTTTGGTGAGATTCTGCTGGCAGCTCAGATGGGATTTCAACTTTAAAATCAATTGACGCTTATAACCGTGACTCAAACACTTGGAGGTGGGAACTATACTGTTACACATCCATCAAATCTTGTAAAGAGCTAGCACACAGTGTCCTCACAGTCAGTGTTTGCGTTCAGAAACAGCTCATGAAACTTAAATCAAAGTTCTGAGGCAGCATGTAAATAAAAAGCGGGATAAAGTACATCCAGGTGATTGTTATTGCAGAATAAATCCCGGCAGCCTGATGTATAGGATAAACTAACCTTATAATTAACCTTAACTTAACCTTAAACCCGTTGCCTTATAATTATTAAGTAAACCAACTATGTGCATAATTATAAAAGATAATCGGTTTAAAAGTAAAAAAAAAGTTGTTGCTTTTAAGGCAACAGGTTTACTCACTTTAAGTAACTAGTCGCTTTTTACAGTGTACATATTATTCAGTCACAAGATGGCTTTTTTGCGTAAACAACTGCTTAGATGTACTTTATCCTACTTTTTCATACATCTACTTACCACAAAATGTAAAAATTCAGCCTGATCTCACGAGAAAACGTAAGTATTTTACGTTTTGTCAGTTTAGTGGCTAATTCGTACGTACCTAAACCCGCCTCTAAACCCAACCGTCATTGGGGGATGAGCAAATCGTACTAAATTGTACAAATTAGATCGTACGAATTAGCCACTAAATCAAAAAGTTACGAATTTCCATGAGATTGTGTTGAAAAATTAGATGTAGAACATTGTTCTGATCATAATTCTTTAATTTAAGGCTAAGAAACGAAAAGCGAAGAGCTGTTGTTCAAGACTGAAGGGTTTTATTTTGTGAAAACATCCGCCTGGGTGTACTTTATCCCACTTTTTACACAGCTTCTTGCCACAAAAAATGCAAAAATTATATAAAAAATATAATTTTGAGCCATAGTACTTTTATTATTTTAATAGTTTGGTGAGAGATAAGTCATGGTTTGGGGGTTAAGATCAGTTTGTGGTGTGCGAGAGATCTGCAGAGTGGATGGCAACATCAACAGCCTGAGGTATCAAGACGTTTGTGCTGCCCATTACATTACAATCCACAGGAGAGGACAAATTCTTCAGCAGGATAGCGCTCCTTCTCATACTTCAGCCGACACATCAAAGTTCCCAAAAGCAAAGAAGCTCAAGGTGCTCCAGGATTGGCCAGCCCAGTCACCAGACATGAACATTATTGAGCATGTTTGGGGTAAGATGGAGGAGGCATTGAAGATGAATCCAAAGAATCTTGATGAACTCTGGGAGTCCTGCACAATATTCACTTTCTTTCCACTGCACCATGACTTTATATTATATACTGTACATTATTTCTGTTAAGTGTCTAACAGAAACAGTCTCCTAATTAAATAATTAAAAATCAAGGCATGATCATGTTTTATTTTGGTAAAATAAGCGTAAACTTTCATATAAGCCAATTCTGATACCAAATGATCAACTAGAAGTCAAATTGTTATTTGTTGTTCCTAAAACTTGTAAAGGTGACAGGACTTTTGTCAGTTTGTGTAGTCTGACAAGAATTTAGTACTAAAAATGCATAAAAAGACAAAAAAAAAAATAGTGTTATTGAACCGGAGTAATAGCTCTCTGGGTAAAATATCTGTGATAGCAGTAAAACATCATTCAGTTGTATGATTGGTGAAGATAATATATCAGGTTATAGAGGCAAGTAATGAAAAAGCAAGCCGAAAAATAATTTAATAGCAACTATTTAAGAAACCATCCGTTACATTGGATGGGTCTCTCTGGGAAGGTTTTTATTTACAGACATAAAGATCAGTCTGGAAACTGAGTGTGCACTTATTGAAAGTGTCTTGTTATGGACACTTACTAATGGACAGTCCCGCTGGAGCAATCTGGAGATACAAACATCGCTCAATGGCACTGTAATGAAAGGAGAGCCTAGAGTTTTTCCATTTCACCACTTAAGTGTATAAAACACAGGCTTTCGGGTTTCGATCCCAGATCACAATAGTACAACCAGACGATTTATCTTACAACATCTGCCTCATTTAAAAACTAGACACAGCCCCTGAGAAAACACACAAATGCTCTGAAGGCAAATGTGTTAAAGCTACATTTCTGTATGAGACACAATGAATTCTATTTACAAATACTTATAAATATTATGATATTATAGTATTATGGTCAAATTGTCATACAAAATGTTATATAAGGTCCACAGTGGTGCAAAGTAACAAATCACAAATAGTCAAACTATAGTCCCATACATACATTTTTAGTGCTGCGTCAGTACTTTTACTTCACTACTTTCCTTCAACCTGTAGTCGCTACTTTATTTTTTCTTGTCTATGGGGAGAAGAAAACGTCCAACCTAAAATCAACCAAATATCAACGTCTAACGATGTTACAGTTTGATGTGTGGATGTTACTACTATGATGTCTATCAGACGTTGGATTTTAGTTGCCATACCTGACGAATACATGTTAGTATTTGACGTCAATAGGATGTTGGTTTAAGACGTTGGCTCGACATTGGATTTTGATCACTTTCCCACAACCTAAAATCAACAAAATATCAACGTCATTTGACATCGTTATTGGACATCAAAATAATGTCCTAGACGCTGACTAGACATTGAGCTTTGGTCACCTGACATCACAACCTACATCTAACCTAATATTAATGTCTTATGATGTTGTCTGCCTGCTGGGTGATCACTAAATGCACTACAGAATGTTATGTTAACACACATCCACAAATTACATGTAAATGCATCAGCTTTTAATAGCGTAATACTCACTACTCTTGAGTTCTTTTGGCAAGTTGTTTTATAACGATGGTTTGTTCTGTAGACTATTGGAAAAAAATATAGCTTAAAGGGGCAAATAATTTTGACCTTAATGTTCTTTAAAATTTAAAAACTGCTTTTATTTTAGCAGAAATAAACCAAATAAGACTTTCTCCAGAAGAAAAAATATTATCAAACATACTGTGAATTTTTTTTTGCTCTGTTATACATAGTTTGGGAAATATTTTAAAAAGAAAAAAAAAATTAAAGGGGGGCTAATAATTCTGACTTCAACTGTGTGTATATATATATATATATATATATATATATATATATATATATATATATATATATATATATATATATATATATATATATATATATATATTGTTTAATATTCAATTAAATGTGCTTCTTTCTGATTCTTTGTGAACTTAAAAATATATACATTTGATAGCATTTCCTGAGTAAACAGGTCTATTTAAACAGTTTATTTTTACTTTTATTTATTCATTTACTTTGTGACCTAGCTTCATTTATTTATTCGATTTATTTTCTCTTTTTCAGAGGATTTTTTTGCTTTAATTAATAAATATATTATTATTATTGAGGAGATAGTGGAAAGTAAGAAAACTAAGACAGTCTGTAATTATTATTATTCTGTATTATATACTACTATAAATACCAATAAAAAAAACATAAATAAATAAAAGCAATTGTGTACTCAAATGTGTACAAATATACTTACAAATATATTTGCAGAGGATGTCAGTATGATACGCTTAGTGGTTCTTAGAAGAGACGATTATTTAACTTAAAAAAAATCTGTTACTATAATTGAAAATATGCAATTGATTCTGATTGAAAGGTTTTATGAGAAATAAAATGAGTTCCTTACCATTAATTAATTCCAGTTAATGAAGTTAATTACACCTAAAGGTTAATGACCAGATCAGGGAGCTTTCTTTTGATTGGTTTAGAAAGCAGAGCGTGATTGACGTAGAAGTGAATGTTTGTGGCGCATAACCGATTAGGATAGCACGCGCGTGCATGTCTCTTTAGTCATGCCAATGTTGCCGAGGATTTCAGGTGGTCCAGGAGATGGCGATGTAAGCCCTGAAGCAGACATGAGAGAGGTTGAACGGATGATTTAGTGGCTTTTCCTAACAGAAGCAGAGGTGACAACATCTCCAACGTTTCCCCGCTGCTCCACATCTCCACAGACACGCGCGCGCCGCCGACTCCCGTTCCTCCTCGCGAATTGAAGGATTCGGAGCTCAGTGGACGCGGAGAGAAGATAAACGTGAACTTCTGGAAGGTCGAATGATGAGGATGATGAAGATATGATCATGCTTGAATACTAACCACTGTCTCATGGACGCAAAGTTGAGTCGCAGGCGGCGGAGATGCCGAGCCGGTGCTCTTCTGTGAGAGGAGGGTTTAATCAGGGTCATTTTTCCGCCCCTTTAACGCAAGTGTCCATGGAGGACGGGTCTTTCAGGAGGACATTTCCATCGGAAGTCCTTCACGGACACCTCGCAGTGGCTTCTGTAAAAAATGCGCGGCGCTTGGGTCGCCAGTAACACGGTTATTTACAATGATGGGACCGCGCAGTCAGTCTCAGGCAGGTGAGCACATCATGTCATGTCACGGATGACTAATTCCGCTTTTATGGCGCTTTCTTTAGTACTTTTACATTCATCATAGTGCTTTGTGAACATGTCTTTGCTTTTGGTCACAGGTAATAGTATGTGTGTGTGTGGCTACTGTATATATTTGCAAAATAATTTTTAGAGAGAAGAAAGATGGTAGATTCATACAAATGCAAATTTTGATTTTTTTTCATGGTTTTATTATATTTTGTTATTAATAGTATTCCTTTAGGAGAGCAAATAATACATTATAGTTTAGTAACTAAACTAAACTGTGTGGATATTTTTACTTATCTTAACATGTTTTAATATGCATTTGCCATGTTAAAGTAGGGATGGACACCGACAAACATCCCATTTACATTAGCAATGCCATTATATGTTGTTGTTGTTGTTAATATTTTTTATTTTTGTTGATATTTGTTTCACATTTTATATGTAATTACCCTAAATTAGAGCTGAAAGAAATTGTCATTACCAATTCCACTATAGTAGTAGTTCTTTTACATTCATCATAGTGCTTTGCGAACATGGCTTTGCTTTTGGTCACAGGAGGTAATAGTATGAATAGATAGCAGCATGTGTGTGTGTGTTTAGCTACTGTAGTCACCTATTTAGAAACAAATTTTCAGAGAGAAGGTAGTAGATTTAAACAAATTCTGAGGTTTTTATGACCACTAACTTTACAGATTATAATTATTTTATGTAAGTGTCTGATAACAGACATGAAGAATGAATATTTCATGATTTTATATTATTATTATTAATCTTATTCCTTTACTAGATCAAAGTAATAGAGTACAGATTAGTGTTGTTGTTTTCTGTAGGTCTGTTTGACCATTTTTTTAGCCTAATATGTTTTAATATGCATGTTAAAGTAGGGATGGACACAGACAAATATTGCATTTGCATTATCAATTCCAGAATACGTTGTTGTTATTCTATTATTGTTGTTCATATTAATTTAACATTTTTATATGTTATTACCTTTAAATCATTTAATTTTCATTACCAATTCCACTATAGTATAAGTAGTAGTACTTCTTTTACATTCATCTTAATGCTTTGTAAATGTGGCTTTGCTTTTAATCATAGGTAATAGTATGAATGTATATTGTGTGTGTGTGTTGCTGTATTTATTTACAAAATCATTTTTAGAGAGAAGAAAGATGGTAGATTTAGACAATCTACCATGGTAGATTCTGTATTTTTCATGGTTTTGTTATATTTTGTTATTAATATTATTCCTTTAGAAGAGCATACAATACAGTACATGTTGTTATTATTGTTGTTGTATGTTCTGTAGGTCTGTGTGACTATTTTTCTTTATCTTATGTGTCTTAATAGGCAGTTGCTATGTAAAAGTAGGGATGGACATGGAGAAACATTGCATTTACATTAGCAATGCCAGTGTACTGTATGTTGTTGTTAATCTAATTTTTTCTATTATTATTATTTGTTTTACATTTTTATATGTAATTACCTTTAAATAGAGCACAAAAACAACATTAATTTTCATAACCAATTCCACTATAGTATATAAGTAGTAGTACTTTATTTTAGATTTACCAAAGTGTTTTGTGAACATGGCTTTGCTTTTGGTCACAGGTAATGGTATGAATGTAAAGTATGTGTGTGTTGTTACTGTATATAATATATAATAATTTTCAGAGAGAAGAAAAGTCTTTATCTTATGTGTTTTAATAGGAAGTTGCTATGTTAAAGTAGGAATGGACACGGACAAACATTGCATTTACATTACCAATGCCAGTGTATGTTGTTGTTAATATTTTTTTTCTATTGTTGTTAATATTTGCTTCACTTTTTTATATGTAATTACCTTTAAATAGAGCTGAAAAAACATTTTTATGATTTTATTATATTTTGTTATTAATATTATTCCTTTAGTAGAGCAAACAATACAGTACATGTTGTTATTGTTGTTGTTGTTGTTTTCTGTAGGTCTGTGTGACCATATTTCTTTATCTTACATGTTAAATTAGGCAGTTTCTATGTAAAAGTAGGGATGGACATGGACAAACATTGCATTTACATTAGCAATGCCAGTGTACTTTATTTTGTTGTTAATATTATTTTTTCTATTATTATCATAGTGCTTTGTAAATTTGCCTTTGTTTTTGGTCACAGGTAATAGTAATAGTAATACTATGTGTGTGTGTAGCCACTGTATATTTAATCGCCTAATAATTGTCAGAGAGAAGGCTGTCGATTTAGACAAATGCTGAGGTTTTTATGACCACTAACTGTACAGATTATAATACTTTCATGTAAATGTCTGATAACTTGAATCTTTTTTTCATTATTCATGGTTTTATTATGTTTTATTATTAATCTTTTTCCTTTACTAGAGCAAACAATACAGTACATTTTATTATTGTTGTTTTTGATGTTGTTTTCTGTAGGTCTGTGTGACTGTTTTTCTTTATCTTATGTGTTTTAATAGGCAGTTGCTATATAAAAAGACAGATATTACGGACAAATATTGCATTTACATCACAAATGCCAGAATTTGTTGTTGTGAATATTATGTTTTTCTATTATTGTTGACAATACTTGTCACATTTTTATATGTAGTAATTACCTTTGAATAGAGCTGAAAAATATTAATATTTCATCACCAATACCACATTGTTATTATTATTATCATCTTCATCACTGTTAATGTTGTTGTTGTGGTTGTTAATATTTTTTCTATTGTTGTTAACATTTGTATCACGTTTTTTTAATATGTAGTAATTACCTTTAAATAGAGCTGGAAAAATATGAAATTATCATTACCGATACCACTATATTATTATTATTATTATTATTGTTGTTGTTGTTGTTGTTGTTGTTGTTGATATTATTATTATTATTATTATTATTATTATCATTATTATTGCTGTTGTTGATATTATTATTATTATTATTATTATTATTATTATTATTGTTATTATTATTTCTATTATTATTATTATTATTATTATTATTATCATCATCATCATCATTGTTATTATTATTTTAAAATATTATTGTTATTATTATTATTATTATTATTAATAATAATAATAATAGCAATAATAATATTAATATAAATAATATTATTAATATTATTGATGTTATTATTATTATTATTATTATTTTTATTATTATGGTTATTGGTATAATAATAATAATTATTATTATTATTATAAATATTAATACTATTGATATCATTATTATTATTGTTGTTGTTGTTGTTGTTGTTGTTGTTATTATTTTACCAGTACAGATTACTAAAGTAATTAGCTTATTAAATGAATTGTTACTTGTTTGGTGGCTCTAGCTTCACCAAATACTGCAATTTATTTCTAGACATTTTATACACAACCAGTGACTGATTCAGTGGGAATATTAGTAACAAATATTAAACAGATTGTCAAGTTATTAATGCTATAACAAGCTATATTTCTACACGATTACATCCAGTTAGAGTAGATGTCACAATATGAAGTACAGTGTTCCTTTATTAATTGAAATCTATCTGTCTATATACTTTTATCCTGTTATTTTAGAAGTTTTTTCTTTCTTTTTTTGCCCTTTTTAGGAATAGCCCTTTTAAACATCTTTACCAGGGTTATTTATTTGAATCTGAGTATTGTACGACCCTTGAGTGAAGGCACATTTTAGTCTGAGTTTCCTGCACTTCATTGTACCCCTTGGCCATACAAGCGAATCACCCTCCACCCACTCGTCAGCGATTTGCACACTAATGCAGTCGCTCACTACTGTCATTACACACTCACGTCTCGCTCAGAGCGCTAATAGAAAGCACACAGGGAACATTCTAGATGATAGTTTTCACACTGTACAAAATGCGACAAGAATGACCTAAAAGGTGAACATCAGTCTGTGGTTTGTAGTTCCTCAAGGGTATAATTATAGCCAAGGATACTAGCCGTGAGATGTCTTGTTATTGGTTAACTGTTGTAGATAGTGGCTGTTTCTCAGATTAGAAATTATTCGTATTGTTATTGGACACATAAATGAGCCTAAAGTAATGAATTCTTGCTGTAAGCCTAGTTTTTTGGTTTTCTTCATGCAGATTTGACCATAGGGATCAGTATTAATCCTTCTTTTTTTTCTCCATGTTGTCAGAGCCAAGCATGACTCCGCCACGACGCTCTTCCACTGCTGCTGACAGGTAAACTAAACCTTACACCTTAAACAGAGACTTTTAATTATGCAATTATGACTATGCAAAGTGTGTCCACAGTCCAACAAGTTCTTAAAGGGATAGTTCATCATTTTACAACACAGGCTTATTGTGGATACGTACCCCCATATACATTTCTGGACAGTGTGAATTATGTAGCCAGAGGTACGTATGGCTGCATTTCGTCTTTAAAACGAACACTACAGGGCGGTATGATGCTGCTGATGCTTCTGTTTCTTTTTGCGATACCAGCTGACCGCTTACCTCCGTGTGGATGGATTTTCCACTGTTACCAGTTTGCCCAGTGGCTCGCCATGTATGTTGGCGGACATACATGAGATGCAAAGAGGAGTTGAACCCGATGACAGGGTTCGATTGGGTTTAGGGAAGGCGGTGGGCGGGTCAATCTGTGTTTTTGAAAACACCATCAGTTGGGTTTAGGGAAGGGGGTGGGTGAGGGGGATCTGTCGGTCAGTCAGTCAACAGCGGCCTCTGGTGGATTTTACACTAGAAGAGCAGGCGCAAATGGCACTTGCAAGAGAAATTTGAGATCTGAAAAAGTGTACACAGCAGCCTCTGGTGGAAATCACGTAACAACTATTGCAAAAAAGTACCTCCTCTGACATTTTTGGCGCTGTCCAGAAATGTATGCAGGGGTACATATCAATAATGAGCCTCGGTTGTCATTTTATCACCCTCCTTCAATTATTCTAGACTTATTTGATTTTCTTCTTCCATTGAACACAAAAGAAGACATTTTGAAGAATGTTGGGTGTCTGGTAATCATTGACTTCCATCATTTATTTTTTTTTCTTGCTATGGATGTCAATGGCTACTGGACTCAATTTATCCCTTTAAATAATGGGTTTTAATGAATGTAAATGTGTGTTGTATGCCAGTATCAAATATGAATTTGTCCAGATCCTCTGTGCAGACAATAAAGTAAAGAAACACGCCACTTTTTTAATAAGTATTATTTTTTTGAAAATATTTTGATAATAGCTTTTTTCAGTTAACCTAGAGTTAAACTGTTGAGTTTTACCTTTTTTTTAATCCATTCAGCCAATCTCAGGGTGTGTTGAGAGCACTTTTAGCATAAATCATTGAATCGGATTAGACCATTAGCGTCTCACAAAAAAAAATCTCTAAAGAGTTTTGATAATATTTCTATTTTAAAGCTTGACTCTTCCTCTGTAGTTACATTGCGTACTAATACCGGCCTAGAAAATAGCAACTTTTTCTTTTTTCATTGGTCTTAGTAAACAATGTAACGACAGGAAAATTACTCCTTTTTTATTATTTATTATTATTTTTTTTTATGAAAGAGATAATTCTACTTTGCCAATCATCGTAGACAAAATATACACACAAGTATATATCCACACACAAAAATATACACACATAGCCACCATTCGAGGCCCAGCTGGGTCAGTTACCATTTCTGTGTGAAGTTTGCATGTTCTTACCGTGTTGGCGTGGGATTCCTCTGGGTGCTCCAGTTTCCCCCACAGTCCAATAACATGCGCTATAAGTGAATTAAATAAACGCTAAATTGGCTGTTGTGTATGTGTGTGAATGAGTGTGTATGGGTGTTTCCCAGTACTGGGTTGTGGCCAGAAGGGCATGTGCTGTGTAAAACATATGCTGGACATATGCAGTAGTGACTGCAGGTTGAGGGGAAAAGGCATAATAAAAGAACAGATGCAGCGCTTAAAATTTACTCAAGTAAAATATAATGTGCATTTGCTGAGGAAAAATGACTCCATATGAGTAATTTAGGTATTTGTTACTTTACACCACTTCCATTATCTCATTGGATATAGGTAACACACAGCGTTAAAACATGCATGACGTGAAAATGACAGGGCAAAAATAGGTATTATACAGTATATACAGTAGGTAAATTACACTTGCTCCCACTTATAGGCATACATATCCTGTTTTAATCAAATCCATTTTTTAACACAACTGTAATAAACTTGGATACTTTATTAAAAATTTGAAAAAGTTTTTTTTCTCTCTGTGTCAGCCTTTTTAATTATTTCCCAAATGATGTTTAACAGAGCAAGGAATTTTTCACAGTATTTCCTATATTATTTTTTCTTCTGGAGAAAGTCTTGTTTTACTTCGGCTGGAATAAAAGCAGTTTTTAATTTTTTTTAAAACCATTTTATGGTCCATATTATTAGATATTTTATGCAATATTTTCTTTTCATTTGTCAACAGCAGAGGTTCCCAAACTTTTAAGCTTGCGACCTCCAAAATAAAGTTCTAGTGACTCACGACCCCCACTATCCTTGGAGGTGGTTTCAAAGATACAAACATTGCACACAGCGGTGCACACACACCAATAGAAACTATATAAACAAGCTTATTGGCAACAAAAAAGTGCAACAGTCTAGCAACCATCTAATTGTTGTATAGTCATTTATTAATTTGCTTCATTTAATATTAACCCCACTTAATGAGAATGTTTAGAGCACAAGACTATTCTTGGTTTAATTTTGGAGACTGCCACTTAATGGATGTGAGTGCCGTAAAGGCGTCAAAGTTTAACAATGATCATGTTTACATGGACATCAATAATCCGATTAATCCGATTAAGAGTCTACCATGTAAACAGCGATTTTTATTATTATTATTATTTTGATTACCTTAATCTGGCTGAAGTCATAATCATTCAATTAACCTTTATTTATATAGCGCTTTACTACAACCAAGATTGACCAAAGTACGTTACACAAGTAATACAGCACAACAAAAAAAGCAGACAATGCAAAACAATATAAGAAATATCAATAAAATACAACAAACATTAAAACATAAAGAAGTATTAAAAGCCAGGTTAAATAAGTGGGTTTTAAGCTTGGCTTGGCTTTCATAATCTAACTAAACAGAAATCGGATTAAGACATGTGGAGTATGCCTATTTAAAAGAGGCATTATTGAAGTGCAGTACAGACATGTAAACACCGCAATCAAACACTTACCACCTTGTAGGATTTTCACCGCAATTTGTGACAAGATAGTCTATACACACATGGCTGTTTGACACTATTCTTTGCACCTATCGAGTCAGTAAAGGACCACAGACACCTGCATCACGAAATGCGAGTTTTTTTTTTTACCACAAGTGTGCGGTATCTAATTCAGTTAAAACAACACTCTTCTAGCAGTTCATAATTGCATCCAATATCTCGTTTTACATGGGGGGCATGCATGAAATAATCATGAATGAAAGTGAAAGTCGACAAACTAAAAGTGAAACACCCGAAATTACATAAAACTCCAGAGGAAACGTTGATTGCGTGGTGATGCAATGATTGATCTATGTGCTGTAACATGTAAAACAGGATCATGAGAGGAACATTCAAAAAGCAACTCATGTAAACACCTTAATCATATTATTGTCTTATTCAGATTAAGGCAAATAATTCAACTACTGATGTCCATGTAAACATTGTCAGTCAATGTGCCGTAAAATCTGCTGCAACTAACACTATTGCTGTGTCATCAATCTAGCGTAATAACCCCAGGGGTCGCAATCCAATAGAAAAAGTATTGAAAGGCTGATGGCTTTTTATTAGCATGTTGTTGTTTTTAGGTAACTATTAAATACTATTTTTTATCTTCTGTAGGTTATGGATAAAATATGGTAATTATAATAGTTTAATAACATAAATTATATTTTTGGAAATTACCAAGCACCCCCGCCTTATTGTTCCCCCACTTTGGCAACCACTGATCTACAAAACAAATCATCATTATGCAATGGCTTGCATAATTACCCTAACTTGCCTAATTGCCCTAGTTAAGCCTTTAAATGTCACTTTAAGCTGAATACTGGAGTCTTGAAAAATATCTAGTAAAATATTATTTACTGTCATCATGACAAAAATAAAATAAATCAGTAATTAGAAATGAGTTGTTAAAACTATTATGCTTAGAAATGAGTTGAAAAAATCCTCTGTTAAACAGAAATTGGGGTAAAAATATACAGGGGGCTAATAATTCAGGAGGGCTGACTTCAACTGGACATGTGTAATGATTGTATTTACTCCATATTTACGTCTGCTTCTTCAGGTTGCCTACGGAGACCGTTCAGAGAAATAACAGCAGTAATACTGGGGTTATTCTGGATATTTCCACGCTGAAATTGGCAGATGTGGACTCTGAGGTCCCTCCTCTACCTCCACGATACCGCTTTCGAGATCTGCTGCTTGGGGATCAGTCATTTCAGAACGATGACAGGTAAATTCATAATGCCTGTCCTCAGCGACTCGCTCTTTGACAATTCATAAAGCATTCATAAGGTCCACTCATACACTGGCACTGCAAGTCTACTTATAGGGTTTTATGGCATTGCTTTTTAATTAAGAGTTGAATAATTAAGATTGGGACACTATAAAATGCATAACTGGGATGTTTTATGTGAAATCTGACTCTACCTGATTTGACTCCTAGAAAGTGCAACTTTTTTTGGTAAATCTGTTAAGCTACGGTATAAAGATTGTTAGCCTGGCAATGTTGTTGTTGATATTTCAGCATCACACAAAAGTAAAGGGTTTTTAGTTACTATTGGCATTACAGTGCATCCAGAAAGCATTCATAGCGCTTCACTTTTTCCACATTTTTTATGTTACAGCCTTATTCCAAAATGGATTAAATTCAATTATTTCCTCAAAACTCTACAAAAAATACCCCATAATGACAATGTGATAAAAGATTGTTTGAAATTGTTGCAAATTTATTTAAAAAATCACATGTACAGAAGTATTCACAGTCTTTGCCGTGAAGTTCTAAATTTAGCTCAGGTACATTTTGTCTCCACTGATCATTCTTGAGATGTTTCAGCAGCTTAATTGGAATTGGTAAATTCAGTTGATTGGACATGATTTGAAAAGGCATACACCTGTCTATATAAGGTCCCAGGGTTGACAGTGCATGTCAAAGCACAAACCAAGCATGAAGACAAAGGAATTGTCTGTAGACCTCAGAGACAGTATTGTCTCGAGGCACAAGGCTGGGAAAGGTTACAGAAACATTTCTGCTGCTCTGAAAGTTCAAATGAGCACAGTGGCCCCCATTATCCGTAAGTGGAAGATGTTTGGAACCACCAGGACTCTTGCTAGAGTTGGCCGGCCATCTAAGCTGAGTGATCAAGGGAGAAGGGCCTTAGTCAGGGAGGTGATCAATAACCCCATGGTCACTCTGTCTGAGCTCCAGCGTTCTTCAGTGGAGAGAGGAGAACCTTACAGAAGTACAACCATCTGTGCAGCAATCCACCTATCAGGACTGTATGGTAGAGTGGTCAGACGGAAGCCACTCCCGGCTGGAATTTGCCTCTGAAGACTCTCAGACCGAAAGAAACAAAATTCTCTGATCTGATGAGACTAAAATTGAACGCTTTGGAGTGAATGCCAGGCGTTACGTACAGTGAAGTATCATGCTACAGTACTACATCCCTACAGTGAAGTCCTTGAGTGGCGCAGTTAGAGCCCAGACCTAAATCCTATTGAACATCTCTGAAGAGATCTGAAAATGGCTGTACACCGTCACTTCCCATCCAACCTGATAGAGCTTAAGAGGTACTGCAATCAGGAATGGGCAAAAATTCCTAAAGACAGGTGTGCCAAGCTTGTGGCATCATATGCAAAAAGACTTGAGGCTGTAATTGCTGCCAAAGGTGCATCAACAAAGTATTGAGCGAAGGCTGTAAATACTTCTGTACATGTGATCTTTCATGTTTTTTATTTTTAATAAATTTCACACAATCTTTTTTCACATTGTCATTATGGGGTATTGTGTGTAGAATGTTGAGTAAATAAATTAATTTAATCCATTTTGGAATAAGTCTGTAACATAAAAAAATGTGGAAAAAGTGAAGTGCTATGAATATTTTCCGGATGCACTGCATATTTATATCATAATATATAAAAACTAAAATATTGCAATGTCTGTTTTTTCCATTATCAATCAGCTCTAGTTTGGGGGGAAGGGCCATTTAATAAGTGGTTTTTGCTGTGTATAATACATTATGCCCATGGAGTGTGCCTGTAAATCATGTATTCAAGTATGTGTGTGTTTGCTGTATAAACTTTGCTATTGTGTGAAGAAGGTATAGTGTGTGTGTTGGTGTATGTGGAGCTGTCCTCCACTGTGGTGCTGAAGTTAAACAGAGGCTGAAGAAAAGCCTGCAAATGTTTCTTCTTGCGTCTTGCTCAGTGACTCAACGCTTTGTGATGGATTCAAGGCCGTGACATACAGTACATTCAAGAGCGCCTGGCCATTGTAACTTATTTAAATAGCTGTGAGCTGTTGTCTGTGATCATGCGTAGAGGAAGAAAAAAAAAAGCAGAGGTGAAATTCAGGCAAACCTTTATGTTTTCAAGAAAACTTTCTCATCCTTGGGCTTTGAGTGGGATTTCTGTTGCTTTGAGTGCTTCTTACACAAGAACTCATTTATTTCTGCATCATTTAACTAGCAGAGATATCCTGTCGCTCTCGGTCTGCTGTTTTCCTCATTGTCACAGTTTTAGTATTCACTATTTCTGCATGGGATGACTGTTTTTTAAGTAATAGGTTGTGCTTTCAGTTTGGGGAACTCCAATTCAAAAGAATTCAAACTAATATTTTTATATACGGTTGAAGAAAGAATTATTAGCCCCCCTGAATATTATTCCCCAATTTCTGTTTAATGGAAAGAAGATTTTTCTAAACATAATAGTTTTAATAACTCATTTCTAATAACTGATTTCTGATCTTTGCCATGATGACAGTACATATTATTTGACTAGATATTTTCCAAGATACTAGTATTCAGCTTAAAGTGATATTTAAAGGGCCATGAAACCCTCTTGTATCAGCAGGGTGTTTTCACACCTCTAGTTTGAAAAAAGTCAGGAAAGTGGGTGACTCCAGCTTTGTTTTGGTGGAAGTGTCGAGTGGCGAAAGAGGGAAGGGTTTGCATGAAAAGGGGAGTTTCAGTTCAAGCACGCGCTGATTTTCACAGAGGATAAACAACACACAGATGCAAGACTTGACTACGTTTACAGGGACATTAGAGCTGCACGATCCTGGCTAAAATGAGAATCACGTTTTTTTTGCTTAAAATGACGATCACGATTTTCTCACGATTCTGTAGATGTGAAACAAAGGTTAATGTGGGTGGGCTATTATTATTGGTATTTCTAAAACGTACGGTAAAACAATAATAATATTAGGCCTATGTGTAGCTCTACTGTTGGTTAAAATGCTAAATTTTTTATTTTTAATTTGTCCTGTTTGTTAATTCACAGTAAAGTGATGACATCAGAATATAACTATTCATAATTCTGAAGTTGAATTATTATGTTTGAGACATGTGCTTGTCAGTTGTCATTGAAAACATTATTAGACTATTGTTTTCACTGGTAAAATGAAACATTTGTCACCATCAGATTCCCTCAAGTAAACATTTATTTTCATGCACAACGCTCGACCGTTAAAATAGAGTCCAATATTGCTTAAGGGGGCTAATAATATTGGCCCTAAAATGTTTTTTAAAAAAAGAAATACTGTGAAAAATTCCTTGCTCTGTTAAACATCATTTGGGAAATAATTGAAAAAGAAAAAAAATTTACAGGACGGCAAATAATTTTGACTTCAACTGTATTAAGGCTGCTCCATAAATAATCCATAGGCTTATACATGGCGAAAGGTGTGACGTATGTTTGGATTTGTGCTTTTATTTTTATCAATCATGAAAATAACCTTATGCTTTGTGTTTTAGTATGGCATATCACAAGCAAATCTGTGGCCAAAGCTCTTTTGTTCTTTCAGATACTGTAATTTTTCTCTTTGTACAGTAGAATAATATTCAACGTGATGCCAAGATTACAGCAATGATAATTTTACATATATTTCAATATATATATATATATATATATATATATATATATATATATATATATATATATATATATATATATATATATATATATATATATGTGTGTGTGTGTGAATGGGCGCTGACAAGGAAGGTTTATTGAGAATAGTCAGGCAAGCAATGGTCACAATTATGAGCAAACCGATGTATGCAGGCAAATCCAGAGTCGTGTATTTACTCAAATACAAAGGTGATTGGTCAGTATGGACGGGAAGCAAAAACACAGCAAAGCAAGGCAAGGGAAAATGCATCTTAATGTTCACAAAACTGTTTACTAGACTCAGCCCTGATATATGTGTGCACTCTGTATTTTAAGTTATGTTGTTTCAAGCTATGTCTGTGTGAAATCACCGGAACTCGGAACAGGTGCGTGTGAGCGGTGCATGACTGGAACTTGTAGTCTGTGTAATGGCGGATTTTTAGTCCGTTGCGATCTGCGTGTTTACCAGCGTTCTGCAGCCGCTCAATTGCTGGTGATCATAGCACACTGTATGTCTGTATGTTATATGTTGTATTGTAATAAATAAAATAATTTAATAAAATTAAATTAAATGTAGATTTTAAAAATAACAAAATAATTAATTTGTAATAACAGAAAGAAATCAAATTATATTTGTAAATATAATTAGTGGGGCTGGGCGGTATATCGAGTTCTGGGGATATGTCAATATGCGGTATTATCCAATATCTTTCATATCGATATGGTTTGAGGCCACACATCATGCGCATTCTGCGCGAAACAGACCATTCCAAGGTAGCGCGTAAGCTCCACTTGCACAAATGAGTGCCTGCCCAAATGAATGATTCACTCCCTGAGTCATACAAAAGATTTGTTAAAAATTAACGAATCATTCAAGAACGACCCATCACTACATGCGGCATAGAGGAATATGCAGTGCCGCTGTTGTATCGAAAATCTGACTCCCCGGACAAATCTGACTCTACCTCGCGTGCACGCACGTCACACGCCGCCTGAAGCTGTCACAGCGGTTTATCAGAAACCTTTTATCAATCATTACTTTCGCAAGTGACAGCAAAAACGAACATAGAAGCCTTGTCAAATTGACAAGCAGCACCTGCATGTGTTCAAAAGAATTAAAAACGCCAAAATGGGACGAATTTATACCGCATATCAAAAGTGAAACCACCTCATATTCACTGATTATAAGTTCAGTATTTATTACACAACGGTCTCTTCTTCACATTTACATTATAACACATTTAGCTCTGCGTTCTGGTCTGTTTTTGCATATTGACTTCAATTCCGATAATATTCTAATATTAATTGTATTTATTTATTTATTTATTTATTTGTTTATTTATTGAGTCTGTTTAATTGATTTATTTATTTTAGCCCCTTAACTGGAAGACGTGATTTGATTTGTGTGTGTGCCTAGTGTACAAATGGTTGGTGGTTTAAACGATTATTAAAATTTAAAAAAGAAAAGAAAAGTAAAATAAAAAACATGCATTTGTCTACCAAACATTTCTTTTTTCAATTTTAATATCTCGCAGTTAGCTACTCTTTCAACAAATAACAATATAAGAATTCTAATTATAATGATGATAATAACTGGGAGGGAATGTCCTGTGTTGGAATAATATTTTGCTCAAAAATTGTTTAATAAAGTTTTAATAAAGGCTTTGACTCTCGAGCAACCATTTATGGGATAATACCGGATATATATCGTACCGGGATATGATGTTTTGCCCATATCGCCCAGCCTTTATAATTATACAACCCCAAATCAGAAAAGACATATTTTCCAGGAACACCCATGCATATTTCAACAAGATAATGCAAAATCACATTCTGCACACATTGCAAAGTCCTAAATGTGGAGAAAGAGGATACAGGTACTTGACTGGCCTGTCAGCAGTCCCGACCTGTCTCCAATAGAGAATGTGTGGTGCATTTTGATTGGAATACGTGTTTAATAATGTTTGTTGTATTGTCTGCAATGAAATACAAGTCAAAGTAAATTTGAAAATCATTCAATTCTCCATACTGTTCCAACTTTTTCTGATTTGGGGTTGTAATATTAAACATTTTTGCCAAATTTAAAGTAATAACTGATTTATACAAGAAGTTGTGAGTTCCATTGACTAAATTTCCACATTGTACGTTCTAAAAGAAAGAAGAAAAAGCATTTCACCATTTCATTTTTGTTCTCTGTTGTCATGCTGGGGTGTACAGCACAAATAATTGATCTTTTTGTTTGTTTGTTTTGAAATCCATCTGCTTCTCTTGTGTTATTTCTCCTTTTTATTGCACATCTCCATGAGTCCAAGCAGGCAGTGGCATTGTAAGATTTACTTGCTCTGTTT